>NC_049198.1:45973401-46153419 GCF_009769625.2 Cygnus olor | reverse complement strand
AGAAGGAGAAGAAAGAGAAGAGAAGAGAAGAGAAAAAGAGAAGAAAAGAGAAGAAAAGAAAAGAAAAGAGAAGAGAAGAGAAGAGAGAGAAGAGAAGAGAAGAGAAGAAAAGAAAAGAAAAGAAAAGAAAAGAAAAGAAAAGAAAAGAAAAGAAAAGAAAAGAAAAGAAAAGAAAAGAAAAGAAAAGAAAAGAAAAGAAAAGAAGAACCTCTTCTACAGTAAATTGCATATTTGTATGAATTATCTACACTTGCTTCTTCTCTCCGTAATCTTGGTTGATCAGGACTGGCCCTAGAATTGAGTTTTGAGTAACTCTACTGCTAAATATCTGCCAGCAAGTTGTAACTCCATTTAACACAACTCACTGAGCTCTTCTGTCAGGCCTGTTCATCACCCAGTGTAGCATGGACCTGTTCATTTCACATATGGACAATTTGTCCAAAAGGATGCTGTAAGGGTCAATATCAAAGGCCTTACTGAAATCCAGAAAAATTATGTCCATTGTCCCCCCTTCATCCACGAAGCAGGTGACCTTATCATAGAAGGAGATCAAATTACTAAGGTAGGACTTTCCCTTGATGAACCTATGCCTTTTGATATCTCACACAACAATATTCTCTGTAGTTTTTCCAGTGACTGAGGTTAGGCTAACAGGTCTGTAGTATCCTGGGCCTTCTCTCATGCCTTTTTGTAGATGGGTGTAACACTGGCTACTTTCCAGCCAGCAGATTCACTCAAACTTTGGTAAATTATTGAGAGGGGTGCAGCTATAACATCTGCTGATTCATTCAACAATTATTTTTATTTTATTTTAGTGAACATCTCTGCCATTTGATTATAGTCTTACAGGATTCTGAATCCCTGCCACACTATTGACTTCTTGGTGTTTGCAGACATATCTGCACCCATACCAACACAGAAATCCCAGCACAAATATGAATATAACTCCATATTACCTTTAGGCTCTTTAGCTTACTGCTACTTCTCTCATGACTCTGCATGCTTCTGCTGGTAACATGTTTCAAGATTTGCATCTCACAGTCCAAGCTGAAGTTAAAAGAAAACTTTAAAGGCATGTTTTTGAGGCAGAGTTTTTTCTTCTTTCATACTCCCTAACAATTCATATCCTGCCATATCATTTAGAAAATAACAGGTTACCTCCTAGTTTCCTTACAGCCAGTAGAAGTCCCCTGCAACCAAGAAGAAGGAGTTATTTTTAATACTTCAGGAAAGGTGTTTCAGAACAAAAGAAAATCACTAAAGGTTAGACTGGTACTTGGAAAGCTTATGGAGAAATCTTTTCTGACATCTCTTTCATTAGAAACTTAAGCAACCATTTAAAACAACCCACATCTTCATTAAAAAAATGGTTTTGCAGCATTTGCTTGTGAATCATGATTAAAATTCCTCTCTGTTCTCTGTCATACACACAATTATATTGCATGTACCCACATACAACATTTCTTAGAAAGAAGAGCCCATGAAGAAAACAGTCACCATAGAAACAGTTTTGTACTCTGAAATGCTATCATGCTATGCTTTTTTCATCTTACACTTCTGTAGATTGCAAATGCCATCTTTCCTCATTCAAGCTGTCAGTTAATCTCTCCAGGTATGTTCAGCATTACTTTCATTTTGCGATGGAAACCCTTAGCATTAAATTATAGGGAGCTCTACTGCTATTGCAACTCCAACAATGGTTTCAAGTGTCAGGTGCTCAGAAGTTGGCTTCAACTTCATTATAAAGCCATTTGCCTTCAGATATTGATATTTTTTCACTGCTGTTGATAAGAGCTTCAGAAACCTCTTTCCTGATTCTGAAATAGACTTGCAAATAATCTTGAGTAGAACTCTGAGGTTCTGTGTCCCTGTACATCTAAGGAGTGTGAATGGTGGAGGGGGATCTTGAGAAATGTTAAACTATTTTAGGAGTTTGTTATTTAATTTTCACTTATTAACCAAAGATTTACCAATATTACAAGCTTAGGGAAATGTATAAGTTTACTGAGTTACCAAAATGATCAGTGAAAACATTTTCAGCACCCGTAACAAGCCTTGATTTGGTGCTAAATTACCTTTCTGAGCTCCATCTGCAGCAGTGGTAGTGAAACGTCAGGACAGTTCCACAGATTGTAGTAACAGTCACTGCAGCCAAATCCTCAGACACTGGGAGAGTAGAAATGAAGAGGAAGAAGAGGGATAGCTGGATAAAAGAATATATTAACAGAATGATTAAATAGTAGCATGGATTAGATTTGTACTGTGCCCAGACATGCTTTCAAGACTGTTCTGTATGTGATTGAACAACTGCACAAAACACAAAACAGTGTGTTCCAGCTAGCTTAAGGTCAATTCTGAACTCAAGATTTCAAGGCTTAAAGGTAAATGCTTTATAAACTTGTGGGTGCCCACACTCAAATTATTGTCCAGTTATGGCCATACCGATTTGTCCCTATTCATACTACCTGACATCTCCTGCTAGCCTGAGCAGTGTTTCCTCCACAGTAAGAAGCCAGCTATGGCTTAGAATTTTTTGGCTCATTTGTTTCTTGGTTAACAGCTAGTCAGTCAGCACACTAGTTCTTCCTCTATCTAGTCAACCCCATTGAGATCACAAAGAGTTTGCACTTACATGAAAAAACATCAAAACAAGTCACAAAGGCCACTGCTTGCTGCACCATTCCAAAGTGAGGTTTCAGTGGAAAAATCTGTTTTGTATGGAGATTAAGAATTGCTACTGAAGGATGTTTTGTGTTCATGTGAGCTACTCCTGCGGTAAGGAAGTCTTCATTTTGGGGGTCTTTCCAAAGCCTGAATTTTCCTTGGAAGTGTTATAGATATAACAGAAGGCACCACAGCATTGCCTGCAGTACGTATAATGTAACCATGGGCAGCTGACTAGGTCGCTCCCTACAACCAGAGTCATTCCACTAATCTATATTCCATTTTGCATGAGACATTCTCTCTCAACCAGCAGATGTACTTTCCTTGGGAACAGTTTTGTGTGTATGTACAAGATGTAGTGTTCCTTCCTCACAAAACTGAATTTACTCATAACAACAGTTTGTTACCACACAGTATAATGTATATTTGGTGATCTTCACTGTTGTTTTTTTTTGTTTGTTTGTTTGTTTGTTTTCAGAGAATAACTTCAAGTAAGCCAATACTATTTCTGTTGCCTGAGACAGATTTATTTATTTATTTATTTTATGATAGTACAGAACATTTTTGGATATTGAAAAAATAAAGGAGGAATTGTGCAAATTAAAATTGTGTTTTTGCAGTGAAAAGTTCCACTAATATTGCATCTTCAAAAATGACTGAGCAGGCATAACAGTGGCATAACAGTAGGGGGAATGTTAAGCAGACAAGGGGAGAGTGGAAGGTCCCACTGTTCCAAAATAAGGAGGATGGCTAAGAAAAACAAGCAGTTGTGGAATCAGCAAAACCAAAAAATCACAGGCCCCTACAGTCACAAGAGCAGAAAGAAGGGGGAAAAGGGGAAATTAAAGATTGGTCAAATAAAATTATATGTATATGGTAACAAGAGTTGAGTAGGTTGTGAACCTGTAGTACTAAGCCAATGAGGAAACAGGAGGAATCAAGCATTGGGTAATAGGGGGTTATAAGTTTATGATACACTTTTGCTGCACATTGCTGCTTGCAGGACACTGCCATTGCAATCATGAATAAAAATGCTACTTCATTAATATCCTCATCTGAGCCTGTGTTATTGGCTGCAGATTGTTTCTCACAGAATGTCTTACAGATATTGTGGTTAAAATTAGAAGGATTAAAAATCTAAAATCTAAAAGTCTTCCAAATCAGATCACTGCTATACAGTTCTGTAAGTACATGCATAAAAAATAAAGAACTCCCACAGTCATTTTAATTTTCACGTTAGTGTCTTGCTGAACATTGAGCATTTCTCCTGAACTGTTACTGACTTGAGATCTTTAAATTTCTCTCCCACAGAATATATATACTATTAATCTGGAGGACATTTGTCATATCCCTAAACTCTGTGCCATCTACACAGGCTTTTAATATGGTTCTTTCCATTGTTAAAACTGCTCTGAGAGTCTAAGCCACAATACTTAAAATAACTGAAATGGCATATTATATTATTTATAAATTACATGAACAATTAAATGTAATTTATGATATTCATCTTCAAAGATCATTAAGAAAAAGTGGGCAATGCTAAATTATATATGCAAAATTAGGCATTAGAATTTAAATAAATACTAGAAACAACAGGTCCTCTAATTGTCTCTTCTTTAATTTTTGAGGTAGTTCCCAAGAAAAACAAACAAACAAACAAACAAACAAAAAAACAAAAGCTTGATTCACTAGGAGTCGTAATTTCCATCATGTTATGATTAATATATTTCACTTCCCTAAGGCAGCAAAACTGGAAAAATTGACATGGTACTTAGGGACATGGTTTAGTGAGTGATAGTGGTTGTAGGGAGATGGTTGGACCAGATGACCTTGGAGGTCTTTTCCAACCTTAATAATTCTATGATTATATGATTGCTACAGTTTGAAAGATTTTGAAAGAAAAATGGAATGATTTTCAGCTATAAAGGTCTTTAACTCATTCCCTGGTTTTCATCATACAGAAGGACCATGAGAATATTTCTCAACTATGGTGAGGTGTTCCCCACTTTTGTTTTTAAGGAAAAAAAATTAATACAGCGCTAGTTAAATAAACATATCTGACATTCTAATGAATCCTGCTCAGAAATACAAACCAAAGGCAGTGAGAACAATGTGGAAAATCATTGAGATATAGAGTTTTTTTTAGTTTATTGATTTCGCTGAGCAATGCTTTCATTAATATGTCACATACTGGCAAGAGACTATAACATCAAATGCAATACAACTGTAATTTGAAGAGCAGCACCTGAAGGATCTGTCTTTAAATAAAACGGCCAACTGAACAAAGCAGTGAGTAATAGCACATCTTATTACTGCCCAGAAAAAGAATTTGTGACTAACTGAAAAATATTGCAAATCTTTGTTAGTAAACCACAGAAAAGTTATAGCTTATACAATATTTACAATAGATTGATTGAAGAGATGTGCATACAAATACTACAGGATATAACTGTGTTGTAGTGATACATACATACTCCACGAGGCAAACCCATTAGTAAAGAGCTCTTGGACTTATTTTTTAGTAGGAAATGCAAAAGCAGGGTAGAAGAGGAAAGAATAAGGTGAATTTTCTGCATTCAGACAGGGCAATATGCATTTTTATTGTTGCTTATTTTTAATTACAAGTTGTAAACTTTCCTAATTTGCCCTCTGGTTAGTGAGCTTAATTCATATTTTCAGCTTTTCAACATTACTATCCAAAACTTAAATTTTTAAATAAGAGCAGATAGTCCAGCAATTACAAAATAAAACTTCCATGTTAAGTCTTTCTCACTATCTTGTGGAACACCTGTTAAGATCTAACTGGTAACCTAGCAGTAATTTTCACTGATGTGTCTTGACCATTCAAGTAATAGAATTTGTGTGTAGGAAAGCTCCTGGAAACTTTCAATAAGAGGCCAATTAAGTTGGGTTAAATTAATATCTCTTCTAGAAATCCCTGCACATTCTCATCACTGAAGTTTTTACTGTTTTACAAAAAAAAAAAAAAAAAAAAATCTCCTTCATATATATATGAATCAACATGAAAAATATTCAGGGGTTATATTCAATGGGCTTCTGACAGGAGAGAACAGACATTCCTCTTAACATATCAGTGGCCGGTAACTGTCATCTAGACTATCCAAAGAGCAAAAAGTTCTAACAAGCAGCCAAGGGCAAAACATAATACACACTTGACAAAGGGGAAAATATCAGACCTCTGCTTGCACAGTGCACACTATTTTATATGCAAATACCTTGAAAACTTACTGCTAGTTCATTATTTCGCACTCTGTCTTCATTTAAATAAAATTACTTTCTTGGTTAATTTTAAATATGGTCTCCATTTAGCTTCCTTGGTTGTTCCTACATAGTCTACCACCAGGAAAGTCTACTTGATGATATATCTTTACTCCTAGGAAGGTTTGAAATTTGTCATCCTGCAAGACCCCAGCCTCTCAGCAACAGAAGTATGTGGTTGTGTATCTGTCCCATGCACACACCAGATTTTTATATCATGTTTATTATACCTGTATGCAGGAGATAACATATATTATATGTTATATATATATTATCCTGCTAAACAAGTTGCCAATACCCCAGTCTGACAGAATTTTACAGAGAGGGTCAGTGTTTAGGGAGCTGACCAAAGGTGACTAATGAATGATTAAAGCTTCTTAGAAGAAAGATTCATCCTGAAATCTCTCTCCAAACCCCTCCCTTCTTTGGGCTACCTAATAAGAATGAAAAACATATTAAAGGATTTTGCATAATGCTTTTTTTATAATGTATTTTTTCCTACAGAAAACAAATTGCTGCTATCCTTTTGTAACTTACTATATTTCTATTTTAAAATGAAGTGCATCTATATGTATCTCTATTGATAGACAGTAGTTCTATAACAGGGAACTGTCTCCCACCAAATCAACGGGTAGGATCATGCTGGCAGCAGATTTCTGCAATCAAAAGCCATATGCCTACCTAGCTATATAGCCCAGTTTTTAGTTAAGAGTTGTTATTTTATACTGAGTATCTAATACAGCATTACCAACAAAGTAAGCAAGCAAACCCACATTGCAGGGTGAAGAAATAGAGTGCAGTTCTACCAAGTAGGGAATATTCCATCAAAATCAGTATGTACAAACATAATGGAAAATGCTTTAGAGAGTACTTTATGTAGCAACTGGGAAGTCTAGTGAAACCATAGTTCTGTGACTTTTTTTATTGAAATGTTATTTTCTCATTTTTCCATTTTGTACTATTTTCTTCATATTGGATGCAAGGTTGCTCTGAATATTGAAAAGAAAAGCAAATATAAAAATAAGCAAGGGAAGTGCTACAGAATGGGAATACAGAAAAACTGCTTTAAAAAAAAAAAGCTATAAAAAAGATTTAGTACTACATATGTGATATGTCAGTACGATATAAAAATAGAAACCATAAGCATGACATACATTGTACAACCTAAGAACCAAATACTCTTTTTATACCATATGGCATATTTGCAATCACCAGCTGAAATCCTAGTTGATAACTCTGAAGCCTGATTGCATAACAGGAACTGATTTGCTGATGAAAGTCAAGAAAAGATTAAACAGAGATTTCCGGGTCAACCCATTCACTATCCATTTAGATTTGTTGCAATTTCAAATGCCTTCTTTGCAGATCTACAGCAGATAACTACGGCTAAGCTTTAAATCTGGTAAGGGATTAGACAAAGCAGTATCCTGTTATATTGAAGTCTGAAATACTCTCATACTTTCACTGAAATTGCATCAACCAAGGATTGATATTTTTGTATACCTGTGCCAATACATGAATTTAATGCCAATACACGAATTTAATCAATTTAAGAGGAAATTTTTGTCAGCTAGAGCTAATCAATGAACATTTAACTTCAAGCTAACGATTTATATTTATAATATGCTTTGCTCTAAGGATGTTTACCATACTTGTATGGAAAATTTTGCAATACAGTACTTACAAATGTCTTCTTGATTCTGGTACTAAAATATATGAAACAATATTCAAATACCTCAAAGGTAAAAATTATTGTGCGCATAAACCATGGAACTTAAGCCACAGACAATCTTTTTGCAAAGCTGGTGTCTTCTCTTGTGTGTAAAGCTGGGCAAAACTGCCTCTTAGTGAATCATGCAGTCTAAAAAAAATCATTTTCAAAGCAGCTAAGAATGACTGAAGGTTCTGCTAAATAGTTTCATTTGAAAAAAAAAAAAACCTACAAAACTGCTCTTGGTAAATGTGGTTCTTGTGAACTGATTCAAATAAGACGCCATAGCACTGGTGTTCAGATAGCCTAAAGGAGCTATAAGCCTAAATGGAGGATAGTTCTCCCATATGCACTATATAGATTGTATATATATATACAATATATGAATATAAATTTGAGTATAAATATAAATTTGTATATATATGTATATATAACAAAAGGTTCTAAATGTTAGAGTTCTGATTATATATGCATATGATATAGACATGCAAATATATGCATTGGACATATATACATATATGTTTATATGAATGGAATAATAGAACCATAGAATCATAGAATTGTTTAGGTTGGGAAGGACCTGTAAGATCAAGTCCAACTGTTAACCTAGCACTGCCAAGTCTACCACTAAACCATTTCCTTAAACACCACAGTTATCTATCTTTTAAATATCTCCAGGGGTGGTGACTTAACTAATTCCCTGGGCAGCCTGTTCCAAATGTCACAAACATTTAGTAAGAAACTAGGAGGAAAATTTTCCTAATATCCAACTTAAGCCTCCCCTGGCACAACTTGAAGCCATTTTCTCTTTTTCTATTGCTTGTTGCTTGGGAGAAGAAACTGACCCCCAATCTCGCTATAACTTCCTTTGAGGTAGCTGTAGAGAGCCATAAGGTCTCCTCTGAACTTCCTCTTCTCCAGATTAAACAACCCCAGTTCCCTCAGCCGCTCCTCATAGGACTTGTGTTCCATGCCCTTCACCAGCTTTGTAGCCCTTCTCTGTACATGCTCCACCAAATCAAAGTCCTTCTTGTAATGAGGGGCGCAAAACTGAACACAGTGCTTGAGGTGCAGCCTCACCAGAGGCAATACAGGAGGATGATCACCTCCCTGGTCCTGCTGGCCTCAGTGTTTCTGATATAGGACAGGATGCCATAGGCCTTCTTGGCCACATGAGCACACTGCTGATTCATATTCATCTATCCATCAACACCCCCAGGTCCCTTTCAACTGGGCAGCTCTCCAGCCACTCTTCCTCAAGCATGTAGCATTGCATGGGGTTGTTGTGCCCCAAGAGCAGGACCCAGCGCTGAGCCTTGGTTAACTTCATCCCATTGGCCTCAGCCCATCAATCCAGCCTATCCAGATACATGAAGTATCACAAAATTGTTCAATACTATAAATGCCATAAATGTGTGTATTCAAAACCCTAACTTTGAAAACTTCTTATTAGTCCTTTGGAGTCTGTATTTTGCCTTTTTATCCCCATTCTGTATTTACTTACAATATAAGAGTAAAGTCTCCCATATGCACTATATGCTTCATTTACAACGTATGAGAAATAAGCAATTTGTATCTTGCAATGGGTGCAGATTCTGGCCCCTGCTTTATCTATCAAATGCTGCAAGACGTGCCTGTGGAAATTTTAAGTTTGGAGTTACTTACAACCATTCTTCTAGAATGCAAAATATGTAAATGGTCCTGATCTGGACGACGTTTAAGCAAATACCTTAAAAGCAAAAGGATGCAAAGCTAATTAGCTATGCCTTAGGATATTCTCTCTGGAAATATGCAAAAATTATACTCGGCTTACTAGAAAGACTATTTGAAATCCTAGATTGAATATGAGCTATCCATTCTGTGGGAACTCTACCTAGTCAATGTACTCTTCACAGCTTCCTTCCATATATTAAGTGAAGAGCTTTAATGAACCAAAATGTTCACTGCAAATACAAAATACTAAGAAATTTTCCAAGGGAATTTCAACTATTTCCTCATAGTAACGTAACTAGAATATTTAGCAGGTACACATTGAAAAGGGCTGCTATCAGATGTTATAACAGTTCATATGCGGATACTGGGTCTTCCTGTAGAAAGGGAACTTTCTATACAAGTTAGGGTTACTAACGTGTACAGACATACACAATTTTGAGGGAAGCTTTTTTATATATTCCATCATATCTCCTTCACATCATTTGAGCAAAAGTCATCACAAGGTATGCTTTCAGTTTCAGCTACATGAGGAACTTGCAGTAAAAATAGGCTATAGTCATCCTTTCATATCAGCTTTTGTAGGGAGATCATAATACTGTGCTAACATATTAGTATAAGGTTTTCTGCATTTTGCTTCTGCTTCCCATGCATAAATATACTGTACTCTTAACATCTCTGAAAATTATCCGTATTTTAAGTACATCATCTCTGGTGATGTTTCCAAACCACTTGGCACAGCCAAAAAAAAAAAAAAAAAAAAAAAAAGTGTCATTGAACTTCCTTGATTTGAGAAAAGAGTAGTAATAAAATGAAAGTGTTGAAATATATCATTCAAAAGAGGAAGGAAGGAAGGAAGGAAGGAAGGAAGGAAGGAAGGAAGGAAGGAAGGAAGGAAGGAAGGAAGGAAGGAAGGAAGGAATATTTCTTTATTGAAAAGTGGAAGAGTCATTTGTTTTGCTTTCAAGATTACTTATCTTATTGGATAATTTTTAGTCCCCCAAAATATTACATAAGGGAGAACAATTCACGACCTATGTGAAGATATTAAAGCCTTATAGCTTTAATACTGAAACAAATTCCCATGACCCACGTTTCATTTTGTGGCTTTCATTTGCTACACAATCATTTTTTTTGTCAAGGTTCTCTTGAACTGAGAGATGAACTGTACACCGCACAGTAAATACTGTCTGATAAGTGAGTTCAAACCTTTTTTTTCCCTTGTTCCCTACAGTAGTTATTTGTTATAAATATCTAGATATAGAATTTAAGTTACATAATATTATCATATTTTTGTGCATGTTTACTTCTAGAAAGGCAACGAATTCATCCTGGAATTCAAGAATAACCTTGGAACACAGCTATTGTGAGCCATCTGTCACCCCAAATCAGTTTAAAACAATTTTTTTTCTACATGTACTGGATTTCAAATTTTTAAATTTCCTCACTAGATTTTTATCAACCATCACTAAGAGAAAAGGATAGGGCTGTGGACATCAACTCTGAAGACTCCATGAGAAAAGTAATATATGAAAAAAAGTAACCTACTATGAAAGCTTTGAGTATTAACCTTCAAAATAACCCAAACCACTTACAGGAGCCAACAACTGGAGACATTCTAGAGAGTGTCCATAAAACCCTATAGTAATGAGTTTCACCATTTAATTATGCCTTAATTGAATACCATCTTCCTCATTTATGCCTCCTACTCTGGATGATTTTGCTTGGTGCCTTCTAGTTTCTGTGTTAAAAAAAAAAAAAAAAAAAAAGGCAATTATTTCTTTATGTATGTTACTAATAACTGTATACTGTATATCTTATCTGTCACAAAATAACTCCTTTTTTTTGCTTTTTTTTTTTTTTCTGCTTTTTTTTTGAGAAGAGTTTTAATCCTTTGAGAGTCTTGCAGAACAGCAGTCATTACATGCTTTTCACCAATACTGTTGTCTTGCTTTAAGTTTTCTGAAATATTAAATTTTCAGGCAGTGACAGTGAAAGTTTCATGCCGTGTTCAGAGTGGAATAGGGACAATGGTCCCAGATACCTTGCTTTTTCATGATCTCTTGGAAAGGCAGTAGAGTGGTTCATATAGACTAAAAGAAAGCTCTATTAGCTGGAATGGTTACAGTTTAGCGACTAGTAGTTCAAAGCTTAAAATGAAAGAGTAAGATGTAAAAGTAAAATGCAAGAATCTCATGAGCTAATTTTAGCCATAAATAATAATGTAGACTCTAGATCCTGTGGTTTTAGGTTACCTTTTTTGTCTAACCACATGTACAGTTTTAGGTCTTTTTCCAGGACTTAGGACTCTCTGGATGATGAATATTATGTAGACATGGGTTATTTGGGTTCTGCCCATATTCTGGTGACAGAGTATGTGTCAGAAAGCCCCACAGTGCTTAGTCTACTCATGCTAAATGAGCTGCCTCTCCAAATCTTCTCGCTCCTGATGCCTTTTTGTTGAAGGTATATTATGCATATGTACTGTCATGATGGAGACAAATGAAGAAGACTGGGATAACAGAATTTATCATGGAGTTTAACAATTTCCCTAAACAGAAATTTCCTTTATGCAACCAGGGTTTGTGATTCATGAGACTGTAAAATCACTAAAATTATCAGGTGCAGCCAGGGTTACCAGATGCTAACTTAAAGGGATGGTCTAGTCCGACTTGCATATACTGCAGTGTTTTGTTTTTTTTTTTTTTTTTTTTTTTTTTTTTTCCCTTTTGGAAAGTAAAATGAGATCATAATAGGTAAAAAAGAGAAAAGAGACAAGTAAATTTACACAAGTCTGAGTACAATACGGTATAAAACCAGAAATTTATCTTTCAGATCCAGCCAGCTCAAACATTCTGCTGAATTATCTTTTCCTGCAACACAACTGTAGAAAGTCGGATACTCAGAGATAACTGAGATTTGTTCAATTTTACTCTTGGAAAGTGGACGTGCTTTAAAAGCAAAGGTGATCTTTTGAAGGTAGACACTTTGACAAGTTCCTTAAAAAGACAGCTTCTCTGAGATAATTTAGTTTTATTCTTCAGAGATTGCTTCTAGCTATAGAAAAGTAGAATGTGATATAAATAATGTATTTCTTTCATGAATGTATTTCATTCTTTTCATTTCTTTCAATAATGCCTTTCATGAGGGGGTTGCTTTATCTTGGATAGTACAGTGAAGCACTTTCTAGCTTAATTTAAGTTTTATCTCAACAGCAAAGGAATAACACATTCTTATTGAAAAAAAAATCATTTATTTTTAATTGCTTTTTTAAAAACAAGAAGCTCTTTGCTCAGAGCTGATGCGCTGGAGACAAGCTGCTATCTCAAACCATGGAGATAAGAATAAGTGTGTCAAAATGACAATGTTTAATTCACACGTGAGGTATGAGTAAAGCAGGAGACGGTGGCCTGGAAGTCACATACAAAATCTCCAGTCACTCTTCTGATAATGCAAAGATTTGCACAGAACTGACAAACACTGTTGAAATAGTTTGTCCCCAGAGTTTTGTGGCCTGTTCTTATATTTCAGTTTATTTCTGCATAAATTGTGAATACTTTTCCACCAGAGCAAAGACATAAAAATTATTACTTACAAAGTATAGTTTAGGCCAAAGACACTTTTTTTTTTTTTTTTTTCTCATTCCATTGGTGTTTTTTTCTACAAAATCCTTTATGTCCCTTGTGTATAAGAATTCTGGAAGGCCAAAGTAAAGATACAGGGGGCACAAGAAGCTGTTGTCCTTCAAAAGGACCAGAAAAATTGACTGGTACCAAATTACTGACATTTTTTATTAGATGGAGAAATAAAAATGAAACTAAACAGGAAGGTTGTAATCTGTAGTCTGACCTGGTCTCTAAAACATCATTGTCCTTTAACATGGATTTAAAAAGTCCCTTTGTCTTTTCTTCATTTTTCTCACACTGTGTTAATTGGCCTGGTTTTTCTTGTTCATATTCAGTTTGCATTCAGGAACTTTATCTCTCCCTTTATCCCTCACCCAGGATACAAAGAAATTACCCTTATGGAAAACACCCCACATCCTGATGAGCAACAGAGCTACCAATAATACCATTCTGGAAACATTTTATATGGAATACACTCCACATAATTCAATGCAAACAGGATTAATCTTCTGGATTATGTCATCATTGACTTCAAGGGAGTTCTAATAGCCTGTAGCACCAAAAACAGAAAAAAAAATCTAATTTATGTCAAGTTGTTAGTGGAACATTAACTACCCCTTTTTCTGTGCATTGCATTAGAGAGCCCTAAATTGTACTTATCACACAGACTGTGTAAATGTGTACATGTATATGTGAACAGCTGAAAAAAATGTGTTTTCACAGTATATCTCAAAGATTATTGGAAAGAACACAATTCTCACAAATTATTATTAACCTGCCGCTAAGATATTCAGATCTCAAAGTCAGGTACAAGAGCAAACATAGACCTGTAATTTCTATAGGAACATCAGTAATGCATTTCCTTTTTTATATAGTGTTATAATAAATACTTGATGACAACAACATATAAATATGTGTATTCACTTTACAAATCAGCCATATGTTCAGCTTTTGTTTGACTCTAAACTGACTGCAAATTTCTTGATTTTATATAAAAAATAGAAGTTTGTATTGCTATCTCTAGCAAATCTATATAAATCACAAGTAATTTTCAACATTTTTTCACTACAATGTATTCACCTTTCAATATAAGAGGGCTTTTAAGTCAGTTTATCCTTTAGAAACTAAGTACTACAGCTATTTAAATTGATTTTCATAAAACAGGAAAGAAGTAAAAAGTCTTTTTTCTCCAGTGCAGTTCATACATAACTACTAATTTACAGTGGCAATTTCTGTGTTGTGATTTATCCAAATTGTCAATCTGCTGTTTTGTGTGAAATGACGATCATCTGCAAGGTTGCTGAAGCTGTGGATGGTAAAATGGACTGAGGCAAAAATAATTGATTGAAGCATTGATTGAGTATAGTTCCTTTATACTAAGAAAAAAAAATCTGTCTTCTCCACACCATATTAACCAACAGTGCCATTGTTACCCTCCAAGGTTTTATATACTTTTATATATTTTATATATATACACCTGCACATGCCATCAGCAAGGCAGAGTAAAACTCACTGCTGAGAGGGGTAACGATCCCGATAAAAGTTTTCCTATTTGTCTAGAGATTACAGAGTTGTCTACAATTTATTACTACAGCACAGCTTCCAAAAGTCAGAGTACATCACTGTATCTACTACTGCTGGATGTTTCTAGACATGTAAAGTTTCCATTAAATATACCTACATTCTGAGACATAAAGTATCATCTTTTTAATCCTTTGGATATTGAGTTCTATCAGCACTCCTTGCTCTTCCAATCAAGCATCACAAGTCTCATAAAACCTATTGACCTGTTTGAATACAAAATCAGAATAACAAATATCTTGGCTGTGTAAGACATAGAGGGCTCTGTGCTATGCATAATCTATAGGAAGGTGGAGAAATCAAAGGCCCTTACAAGGCATGTGTAGTAAATCCAGTATATTTAAGGAAATTACAATTGGTTCCTGGAGGTTTGATGAGACAAAAAAGGTAGTCTGACACAAACAGTTCACAGACAAGAATTCATTACTCAGACTGAGTTGATATGGAGGTTGGATGTTGCCGATGAACATTTGGATCCAGTGTGTCCCTCGTAAATATTATTGTAACTGAGAATGGGTTCTTCTTTTGGGGGTAGGTAGTGGGTTTCCATGGCAAGGTTTTGGTAGCAGGGGGCCATACGGGTGGCTTCTGTGAGGAGAATCTAGAAGCTGCCCCATGTTAGAAAAGGGCCTTGCTTATGGCCAGAGCCGAGCCAATAGGCAATGTTGATTGTGCCTGTGTGAGAGCAGATTTAAGAAAGGGGAAAAACAAAACAAAAGAAAAGAAAACAAAAAAACAATGCTATACAGCAGCTGGGAGAGAGAAATGAATTAGAAGCAGCCCTGCAGCCCCCCAGGTCAGTGCAGCAGGAGGGCAGGAGGTGCTCCAGGCAGGCAGCAGCAGTTCCCCTGCGGCCTGTGCAGAGGCCCCTGGTGGAGCAGGCTGTCCCCCTGCAGCCCATGGGTCCCACATGGAGCAGATCTCCACGCTGCAGCCCCCCCGTGGAGGAGCCCCAGGTGGAGCAGGTGGACGTGGCCTGGAGGAAGCTGCGGCCCATGGAGAGCCCCTGCAGGAGCAGGGCCCGGGCCGGAGCTGCAGCCCGTGGAGAGGAGCCCACGCAGGAGCAGGGGAAATGGGGGGAGCTGCCACCCACCCGTGGGGGACCCGTGCTGGAGCAGTTTGCTCCTGGGGGATGGATGGACCCCGTGGTACGGAGCCGTGTGGGAGCAGTTCTTGAAGAGCTGCTGCCTGTGGGCAGCCCCCGCAGGCTCAGTTCGGGAAGGACGGCATCCCGTGGGAGGGACCCCATGTGGAGCAGGGGCAGTGAGTGACTGTGAAGGAGCGCTGGAGACAAAGCATCGGGGGCTGACAGCAGCCCCCATTCCCTGTTCCCCTGCACTGCTTGGGGGGAAGAGGTAGACAAGGGTGGATGGGGGAAAGGTGTTTTTAGCTTGCTTTTAGTTCTCACTGCTCTAGCTTGTTAGTAATAGGTAATAAGTTTCATTAATCTCCCTACGCTGAGTCTGTTTTGCCCATGACGATACTTGTTGAGCGATCTTCCCGTCCTCATCTCAACCCTTGAGCCCTTTTCATTGTAGTTTCTCCCCCTTCCGCTTTGAGGAGGGGGAGTGAGAGTGCAGCCCTGTTGGAACTCAGCTGCCCACTCGATTAAAACCACCACAGGATACCACCTTATTGCTATTCAAACTTCTGCATTATTTCCCTAGGTGCTTCCACACAGCCATCAGGACACAGCAGAATTTCCATAGATACCAGGAGAGATATATTAGAAAAGATAAACAGTCTGCAGCAGTCAACCAGCTACTCAAATGAGTTAATAACAAAGACTCAAGAAAGACCTTTGAGAAGGAAAAAGAAAAAAAAAATAAAAAAATAAAAAAATAAAAAAAGATACCTTCTAAAGGAGATTTTTTGCAAATACAGCTGACATTCTCCAATGCTGTCAGTAATAAAAACACATCAAAATCCAGAGGAAAATGATATATGGTGTAGTTTATAAGAATAAACAACAACAAAAAAATGACATTCGGAAATGATATAACGAAACAAATCAAGAACTTCTGCAGACTAAATTTGTATACTGTCTTTTGAATTTAAAGAAAAGTTAATTGCCTTATTTTATGGCCAGTTCTAGAAAAGAAAATAAACTTCCTGACAACACTTATTTTTTGACGCCAAGTGTAACTAGATCTAGAGTGAGTGCTCTCCACACCTTTGGCATAGCTAGCACTGTCTTACTTATTTAAATTTTTTAAGAGGATGCAGGAACCTCAGGGGACAACCTCAGGTGACAGAGCACCCACCACATGCATTCATTCCTTTTTGGCTAGCTTGTAACAGAAAAACTGATGTGTTGTACTCAGCTGAAGCCTTCTCAAACAGAGGGCTGCAGGCAATTACTGCAGAGCAATGTAAATTCAGTTCCCTTACACCTGACGCAATAGTGCAGTCAGTTTTACTAGAGAAATGTACACTGCTGTTTCACATGGTCAATTGCCTGTGCAGGCTCCACAAACAACTCTGGGCCCTGTAGTGACCCCTCTTTCTGCAAGGCTTGTATCTTTGTTTAAACACTAAGGGCTGCAATCTGTTGGGTGTTTTTTGTTTGTTTGTTTTTGTTTTTTGTATGTGTGTGTTTTGTTTGTTTGTTTGTTTTTGTTTTGTTTTGTTTTTTGTTTTTGTGTTTTGGGGAACAATATCCATAATGCACAGGCATTATATACCCTCTGTGGCACAACCTGGCATAGAAGTGAGGGGAGAGGAAAAGCTTGGTGACAGAAATTATAATGAAGAAGGTCTATTAAAGGTGAACCAGTGATGAATACTGGAACTGACTGAAGAAGAGTGCAGTGGAAAAATCACACAGCTTATGGCAGCTACCCTGCAAAGAATCATCTAAATGGTTCAGGAGATATGCTAGCTTTCCACTATGTTAGTTGTGTTTACACATCAGAAACTGTCATGTCAAAGTAAAGATGACAGATAGCTCTGATGCCTCTTTACTTTTAAAACAAGTTCACTTAATAAACAATATATCAAGTAAAATGAAGTCATTCTTAAAGCAAATTAAAACATTTCTTATTTTAGAAGAAATATAAGGTTGTCACACAAGTAACAAGTACAATATAACAAACACTACTTCAGAACCATTAGAAGTAGTGCTCAGACAGATTATATCCTTTTATTAGATATTTAAAAATAAATGTATATATATATGTTTTATAATCTGCACAAGAAACAATAATAATTATAATAAAGCCTTTACAAATGTTTCATTTCTGCTGAATAAGTGACCCATTATCTGCGCTATGTCTAATGAAGGTGTGGTTTCCCTCTAGTGCTAGTTCAGCATAGATGGAGCGTGCTCCTTTGTGACACATAAAAATCAGTTTATTCTCTTCTGCATTCTTAGGCCTGTCTTTCTAAATATAAACTTGATTTATTGAAATTAAAACTAGAAGCTACTGGGATTCTGCATTTCATTACATTCAGCAGTTGTGAAGGGGCTCGAATCATTATCTATCCCATTGTTCCAAAGGCTCAAATATGTAAGATGACCAAGTGTGAATTCAGACATGTCAGTTTTCCTTGTTTGATATTCCTGAATAACAGTCACTTTGGTTCCTATCTCTCTTTTTCACAAGAAAGTATGATTAGGTGCTTAAAAAAATCTTATTCAACTTGAAATTTTAGTAGTTCTAAAAAAAAAAAGTAAACATTAGAACCTTTGACAAAGAAACATTCTCACAGCATGACATGATGGGAAGTGGTCACAGAGCAACAATACCATTCATGGTGACTTTGTCGATTACTTAACTGCATAAATCAAAATGAAAGGATTTTATTCTGCTCCTTTTCTACTAGTAATGTCCTGCTGTATATCATTTTGCTGCCATCTTTGTAGTCAGTCTGACGACTAACCAAAGATCCCCCTCACAACTAACATCTGAGGGGAAATAACACCAGATTCAGTGGAAGTCTGCACACTAGAAGTAAAATTTTCTTTTTTTTGGCCAGACCTGTACTACTGCTTCAGACACTCTACCTCTCTCCTACCCAATCCCAGGAGAATTTTGTGTTATGTAGTCAGATTTTTTTTTTTGTAACAAAATTTTAGGTAACAATTATTTATTATGCTTCCAGAAAACTCACAGTGCACAGATATATCAAGCTCTCTACAATGTCTTGAAAACCAGCAAAAGTTTTGTTAGTCTACCACTTTTTGAAAACTATTAATTGGTTCTCCTTAGTGAAAAGTGACTTAAAAAAAAAAATAAAAAAAAAATAATTATATGCAATCATCTTAGATAAACAATGTTGTAATTTGACAGCTCCATTGGTTAGCACAGAATTTGTATGCTTTCAGAGGGAGGTATGCAAATAACTAGTATTGGTTAGCACAGTTTTCACAAGCTCATTGTTAAAGTATCGTGACCAACTACAAGGTCTTCTCCTGACAAATAATGAAGACCTAGCACAGAGTATTCAAGGAAGGGTTGTAAATATGAAAATATCTATGTAAAACTGAGGAAAACAGACAATCTCTGACTCCAACTAGTGCTTCAAATGTAACCACAGTGGTGGACAAGTTACTGAGTTATGCAACCTCTTTTATGAAATTTTTTGCTTTATTAATGTTCCCAGCTGATATTTTTTAAATTGCATTTTATAACTCTTTAGTAGAATCCCTTAAGGCATATTATATTCTAATTCCAAAGAGTAATTATTCCCCTGGATATATTTTATTTTTACCTGTTTCTAGTCTTAATTAAATTAAGCATGTAGTGGTTCAATTCAGTACTCTGTACATGGCAAATACTTCCAAAAGAATGTTATTCTCTTGGACATAAACCACTAGATGAATAAACTTGTACTTCTGAACATCTTCACAAAATGTTATCTGGGCTGATTCATCACTGAAATACAAATGTTTGAGGACAAATATTAATAGCTCAGTGCCCAAACAATTCTAACCCTCCCAGAAATAATATTGCTCCTAAACATCATTTAAGTGACTTAAGTAGAAAACAAATCCATAAACAAGAAAGCATTCAAACTCACATACAGAAACATACATAACAAGTGCCCTTTACAAGAAACTTGTAAAGGAGATACTAGTATTTTATAACCTGCAGACTCAATGAAGAGGGTCAATGCATAACACCAAGTAAGGTGTTATTCTTATAAAAACTATACCAGCTTCTTGTGGTTATTCACTGCAGCCGTTGATTCCTTAAGTGCTCGTCTAAACAAAATAACAGCTGTAGGACCTTTCTCTAGAACTTACACATTAATAACAAAAGATATAATTACTTTTCATCTTTTTATTTATATATCAGGCAAAAGCTGAATGAAAAGAAGTTGCTCTTCAGAGATTGCACCCCTACCAGAAAAAGGCAGTATCAGAAAGTTGATAGAATTACATTCCTATCAATCTCTTACTTCTCTCTGAAGAGATTCAGGTAAGTCCACATTTTATGAAACAAAGATTTGTTCTCGTAGTTAAAGCACTGGACTGGAAGAGCTGTCTCTACCAGAGAGTCAGTGTGTAGCCTTAGGCAAGTCTGTGCATTTCAGTCCCAGTTGTATAACCGGGATAGCATTTTTTTTTATACTGCTTTTTTAGCCAGCCAACTGCTAATCCATATTTATTTGTTGCTTAATACATAAAGGGTGTTTCTAAAGTGCCATTACTTTACAAGTTCATAAAGTTTAATTGTAGCTACTCTGAAAGGCCCCAAACTCCATACTCACAGGTGAAGGTAGCAGTTTCTTTTTTTTCCTAGTCATTATGGTTAATTACAGTGTGCACCTATATAGCTAAAGAACCACTTCTGCTGATCAACAAACAGTTCCACCATAAGGAAAAACACATCTCAGAGGCAGTGTTGTTATCTGTTTAACTATGAAACCATGAGTGCCAGATTTTGTCCCACAAGCATCTGTAAGATGCAGAGTTCTCCCTTTTGGGCTAAGCATCAGGGTGTGATCTGGCAGATGGCATCTGACTGAAGGGCAAACAGAACATACCCAAACTGTAAAGCTTGGTCAAGTGCCATCACATTTCTATTTAAGTAAAGACATAGGTCAAACTGATCGAAATTGTTTCAATTCTCTGGAATCCATTTTTCTGATCTTTTCATTTCACAAAATAAAACATTCAGCTTGCTTGTAAACTCTGGATGAAAATGTCAGAATATTAAGGAGTTTCATGATCTGGAAACAACAGGTTTTGACGTGTTGTTCTAGACAAAGCCTTAACTCTTTTCTTCCACCACGATGCATGTATTTCCATTCCATCCTATTTCCCAGAACCAGAAGTAAACAAAAGCACATGAAAACAATACTTTCAGAGGGAAGGACGTTATCAGTAGCATTGAACATCATGCTTTTGTGAAGTTAGGCTTTCCAAACCATACATTGTTTTCCTAGCACTTTTTTTTGTTTGTTTTGTTTTGTTTTGTTTTTCCTCTTGTTAGTCATAAAAGGTTATCTTCTCCCTTTCTCTTTTATCACAAACCAAACTTCCTTACAGTTTGAGGAGTGTGGTTCTCAAATATCAAATTACAGCTAAGCTGAATACAGTTCAGTGATTTCGTGTTCTGGGTTTTTGTTCATTTTGCTGTTTTTAAACACTTTTTATTTTGTTCTCATTATTGAGTAATGCGGACATATATATATATATATATATATATATATATATATGGAATAATAGATAATTAGAAGAAGATTCAAATTTTAGTGAGGTGTAATTCAATTGAAATATAGGCAATTATCAGGAAAACTGCACCATCCTATGTTATTAGTGTAGTGATGTTTAACATTCACTTATTTCATCAGCTTCACTTCCCATTCTTGTTATATCCATTATATAATTACTTCAAGGAAAATCACAGTGTTTTCTTAAATTAATTTATGAACCTTAACCTCAAAATGTCTTCTTTTGATCAGTCCATTGGGTTTCAGAATGTATTTTTCCATAATTTAACATGTAAAGATTGCAATTATGAAAAGGCATACTTTAACTACTGCATAAGAATAAAAAGAATTAGATATCTGTAAGAAAGTGTAAGGATAAAGTTCACTTACACTCTGGTGGATATGAGATTTTCATCATATATCTTTTATCAATGATCTAGTCTGCCAAATCTTTCAAAAACTCAAATATGTGACTTAAATTCTTAATTACTGACAGTGTTAAGGTGTTATATTTTTTGTATTCAGATTTAATTTGATTTGTTTCATAATAGGCTGAAAATATTAATTACACTGGTAAAATATCAACTCTATCTGATACATAAAAAAAAAAAAAAGCAATTTTAGTTTATGCAGCAGTACTAAATATTTAGTTTATCAATTTGAACATAGGTAAGTTCTTTTTCTAGAAAGGGATCATTCATAAAAAAACAACAGTCACCTCAAATAAATTCCTTCAATATCAGTTGCCAACAGGCTTTGCAGAACTGATTTGCTTGTCTATATATGGCAAAGATAAAGAGAAGGTTCAGTTATTCATCTGCCATTTCTGTGCTTGATCATACAACTTCATCTGGTCAGGAGGACACCCACAACAGCTCCGACCAAAAGTCCACCCCCACCAGCACTGTCTCCAGCATTGTTCAAGGGCAGATAGCAAACAGCGGGATAGCCAAATACTGACGCTGCCCCTGTACACACTCATATCTGATAGTGATCTACAGTTCAGGGACATTGTGGGCTTTGTATAGTGTCTTTGTTTTCAATCTCATTGGACACATTTTTCTTCCATGTATAAGAGCCTTTTCACATATATGGATGATTTTATGAATCCAGTAGAGTCATTCACATCTACAGATGGAAATATTAGAGGACAGAATCATGTCCCCAGTATAAGGCAGGTAAAAGAAAAATGCATTCCACTTTTTTTGGATTTGAAATTAAGTGACATTAACACTGTTTTGAAGATGTAACCATCTTGAATATAACCACCTTGGAAGGGTGTAGGGGTATTCTAGAACTTGAGATCTCTTTTTTAAAACACTTTAAGTACTGAACCTGAAAACTGGCAAGATGTTCAGCCTTCGGAAAACAGAAGTAACGTGCAAGAAGTCATCTAGAAAAATATTTCTGTCAAATAGATCACATATGTAATGAATTATTGAAGGAAATCCTACATAAGCAGCACTACATGTGTGAAGAGGAAAATATGGAGAGAAAAAATAAAAAAAACAAAACCGTCTCCTTCCTTATGTCCCAGACAAAGAAATACATGGCATACATAGAGGAGAAGAAATTAAAGACGAGCAATAATATTTCCATCTCATGCTGAACTGCAAAACAGGACTAGGGGTTTCTAGTTCAGTCTTTTAGAGCTGTCATTCATTTTGTGGACAATTGTAAATCCTCGGTAGTACTAGAACAAAAGCTGGTTATGAAACATTCTTTAAAATATCCATTATAGACCATGTGGTTGCAAAGTTAGTCTTTTTCTACTAATGTAAGTCATGACACAATACTTAAGATCTGCACTAATCCAGATTTTAGCTGTGAGCTCCTCCTACTTAGGTGTAATATATAGAGGTAGTAGTTTATTTGTTCTACTTTGGCAAGTAACAGAAAATGCTCCTGCTTTGTTTTGTCATTACTGTGAGGAATAATCGTCAAAACTAGAAGTTAGTATTATGTTAAGTGCCAACAAAACGTAAATCCTGTGGCTTTACCCTGGAGAAAGTAAAGAGTTCTCTGTTTCCACCTGTTGGTAATAAATAAGTAAATAAATAATAAACACAAAAACAAACAGTCAGCCATGAAGTTTCCCTGCCTAGAAGTTCATTTAAAGTGCTTAGGAAGGAAAGACCCTCCTAATTTGCCATGGCACCTTTGCTCAAGGTCTGTGACACCCTCAGTCCCTTCCTGAGGAAGTTCCCAGACGTGGGAGGGTTGCTAACAGCAGATTAGGTGTTGTGACCCTAGTGATGGCCCACATCTACCAGTGGCAATGGTTGCATTGGTTGGTGGAGCCTAGTGACAAGAGTAAGCACCATTTCAATGACAAGCAAGAAGATCTGAGAAAACGTGACTAGACACTATGTACCCATATAAGGGTGTCTTATGCTTCAAGCGGGAAGACTTACCCCAAACCCATACCATGGAGGAAAGTAACACAAGCCACAGTTATCCCTCACAGTGATGAGTTTCACAAGTCCCTTTGATTTTCAAATTCTTTCCCAAAACAATGAAGATAACATTATTACAAATTTTGTTAGTTTATTTTGAAACTTAATATATTGCCCTTTACCCAAGATAGTCTTTCTTACAACTTAGTCTGCCTTCTTGCACAAAATACCCATCCTCAAAGTGCAAAACACCTACGTTTATTTCCCTACTAGCAGTGATTTGATAAATCCAACACATAGCCAGTGTCCCAGAAATTAGTGGGAAGTTGGCTATTCCAGGCCAGTTTGAGCACCACTTTGTAGTGCGCAAATACCATGTCATTCCTGAGAGCATGGAAGAAGTTTCCTTTGCCTGTGTCCTTCTTCCAAAACCCCCATTTGCTGCCACAAATATTTTTGCTCTGTGAAGCATGTCTAGCTTTTATGGGTATTATCTTTTGTGAAACCAGATATGCCCAAGTTTACTTCAAGGAGGAGGAAGCAATCAAAAGGAGGCAATTTAATTCTTGTTGAACCGATGATCCAACAATTTCTGTTTACCTACCCAATGAAGTCAATGCAATCATCTGTACCCTGTTAACAATGATTCAAGTGATTATCCTTCGATTATCTAGTATGAGATATTCAAATATCTTTGACTTAAAGTAGGCGACCTTTGACTATTCTAAAATATTCAAAAGACAAACAAGCATGATGAATCAGAGAGCTCAGTTACAGGCAAAAAGTCCATCTGTCACAGCTAAAATTGCAAGCAGTTACAAATTTACGGAGGATCTTACCCAGTCATTTAAGCTGGTAGTTGCTTTTTGCTTGCATTGCTGTATTTTATTTTATTTTTTCCAATAAACAGTTGATAGTTATTCAGTTATCTGTCATTGTCAGTGGTGCTTTCTGTCAGAGCCCTCAGACTCGTTGTTACATTGAGCAACCAAGTATCTCACTAGATCTTTTCTTTAATAAAAAATTAGGCTGCTCTTCCCCATCAATCTATTTTCCATTTTCTTATAAACTCTTCATGCTTTTTCAGGTTGTTAAAAATGTTCCGCCTCTCTCATACTTTTACCTTGAGTATTTCACATACTCATATTTCACATATATGAGTATACCCACGTCTTCTTTCATTCTTATCACTTGCTTTCAAGTGCTACTTTTCCGTTTATCTTGATATATATATATTTGTCTTTGAACACTTTTTCTTTTCTATCATTTATACTTCTATACACCAAAACATAAGTTAAAATTAAATACTTCATGAACTGCAAAGCTTATTAGCCCCATCAGCATTTTTTAACTCTTACCAGTTTTTGACTATCATAACAATAGTAAAAAGTTTTAGTCTTCCTCCCATCAAGTCAAAGAAAATTAACAATCACATCTTCCACTAGAGCCTCAAACTACTCAGTTCATATAGAAATTCCAGGAGACTTTTATATCCTTTTTCTCCCTAGTTCATTGCTAATTTTTGCCTAAAATTTTAGCAGGCAGTTCCTAATGATAGAGATCTTCTTCCACTATAAGTGTGTCACATAAATTGAAGAACTATTATTGAATGTATGAGAAATAAGGAACAAGATTACTATAGCAGGATACTACTCAGCACTCTGGATAAGGCAGAGAACAATAAAAGAAACCTCATTTAGGCAAATAGGAGGCTCATTACTATTGTGTAAGTACTGTTTTTCTGTTTATCAAATACACCTGCATACTTTCCCTTCACTGTCTAGAACAAGGACTCTCTGTATCTTTCTTTGGCATTTTTAAATCCTACAAATTGTTATATTTTTCCATCACATTACATTTGATGATATCTTGATTTGTCAAAAAAATCACAGCTGAAATTAAAAATATATGTAAACTGTGATGAATTGCTGAGGCAACCTCCCCAGCAAAAGCCTGTAGTTCCACAGTTTATTAAAACTTATGTTTACAAGGAAGATCAGATGACCATAATTTGACGGGTGCACAATCAATCTTCATGCACAATCAAATGTTCTGCATAACTAGTGCAGTATTTAGCATTCCAGTGGCATTTAAGTGGCCAGTAGAGAGCTTGTCGACCTTCATTGCAGAGCTGAATTCTCCATAAACAAAATGATTTTATAAAAGATTCAATGAATCTATAAAAGCTCATTTTGTAATAAAAAGTCGTTGGATGGGCAATATCTTCCATTTCTAGAAGAAGAGAGCCTAGATAACAAGAACTTTTTTTTCTTTTCTTGCCAAGTTTCAGCATATGTAATTGAGCATTATAAGAGCTTTCCAAGTCAGCTAACAGCAGGAGTTTCTTTTCATGCCAAAAATGGCTTTTCCTTAATGAAAGATGCATGCTGTAGTGCAGAGAAAGCATGGAAACTAATCAAAGTAGGGTAGTTTGAAAGATGTCAGATAAAAAGACCTGGCAGCATTTTGAAAGAGAGAAAGCTCTGTAAATAGATATTCAACAGACAGTTCAAATGGGATGACTAAGAATGTCAGCATAACTCTTTGTTTTTCCAGCTAGACCCAACCATACAATTGGCAATGCTGTTCACAATCTGCTTACCTAACAAAGACAACAAAAGAGTTTTATGTACAAAACATTAACTGTCAAAAAACATGCTGAACCCTTCCATATGCTGAACTATTTACCAAGACTGTTGACTATCCGTGGTAGTGACATGAAAATTTAAATCTTTTATCTTTTTATCTTCCTTTTTCTGGATAAATTTCAGAACCGTTTTAAAAGGATGGGAGAACAAATAACTTCTTGTGCACATCTAAACATTTTAACCAGAGATATTTGCAAAAGGTTTGCTAAAGAATGAACAAGATTTTGTACCTGACCTCTGGAAATCCACAATCAGTAGGCAGGAGGTAAGTTTGTCTATTATGAAATAAATCAACCTGATAACACAGATTTACCAGTTACTATGTTATTTAAATTGCAGCCAGGCCCAGAGGCAACAACTGTACTGGGCATCGTACAAATTTATATAAGAACATGATGTTTGTCCAAAGACTGAATTAAATGGAGAAAAAATGTTGCTTTCTGCCTGAGATCCTACATTCTTCCCTCCTTCCCCCCCCCCCCCCCCCCCCCCCCGCAATTTCCTGTAAGGACTCACTTGATCAGACTAAAATAAGCATCCTTCATGACCTTCACTGCTTAAACAAAAATATTCTGTGTATCTTACAGATGTAAATCTCTGAGCCTATCTCAATAAATGTATTTCAGATCAAGTAGTGAAGTAGTGAGACAGTTTTGAAGCTCCAGGGTGAATGCTACTCAAATATAAAATGCTCCTTATTATGAATCGCTCAGACCTTTGCTATTCCTTCCACCCTTATTTTTTTTTTTGAGCCCAGACTTGCAAATGGAAGTTTTCCTCACTACAGAGCCAGTGGTTAGTCGAACCCTTTTCTTGTGCTTCTCAAATACACTTGCTTTATAAACAGCCTTCCCTTTTGCCTCCCTCTCAGGGTGACACCCTGCCATATTCTCACATTTTGATCAGGTCTAGCTTTAGAGCTTGTAGATGTAAATCACTGGTCCTAGCAGACTGTCTGTGAGACTCTTTAATGATATGACACCTGGTAAATGATAACTAACTACTAAGTAACTTTATTCAGTCCCAAACACAGCATGCAGTGATAGAAAGGTACAACACAAATGTTCTACATGCTTATCCCTTTCCTTTCCACCAGTTTTGGTAAGTCCCACCAGAACCAATACTTTCCCACACCAGCAACAATAGTGGCATATTTCCCTTCTGCAGAATGATGCCTCCAGGCCTTTTCTTTCTCACTTCTACATAAAGCCTTAATTCCTCCAGTTTTTCATGTTGTTAATTCTCACCCTGAGACTTCACTACTTCAGACCCCTCATTTGTCTTCAGCCAAGACAGAAACAGTTTATTTTAGGAGGAAATGTTTTCACATCAGGTTTCATAGAAAGGTTAAAAAACAAACAAACAAACAAACAAGATAAAAGTTTAAAGATAAAAAATCACACATACTGAACTTCAGATAAGTTATATTCTAAAGATAATATCTGTGTATCCTGAATAACTGAATATGGCTAAATCACAGTTTCTTGTCAGAGTTAGTCATACAAGAACTGTTAGTACAAGCACTGAGCAAAGAAACATTTCTACTTCCATTTACTCATTTTATTCATCTATATTCCTCATGGATCAACTTAAAGGATTGAAAATGCATTAACTAATGACAGCAATGCCCACTCAGTCTAGGAAAAGAATGACCTCTGAAGAGCTTGGTAGGACATACTGTCAAAGCAACAGAATTCACATGGAGGACAAACCTTATAGTGTCTGCCTCACTTTTAGATTGATTATGAAATGAAGTGAGAATTGAGGATCAGCATCACAACATTGCATATTGCTTCAGAAAAGAAAAGTGGAGGACAGGAAACGTATTGCAACAACGCGTAGAGTCCAACTGGTTCTCCATGTGGATTCTTCAGCCTAGTTTCTGGCTTATTTGAGAACCATAGAACCTGGCAGACATTGGATCAATAAGACATTCTAAGTCTAATGTAATGTTACCATGGATTGTAATAGTTTCAAATCATACCAGTGAGATGGCGAACATCATGGTGACAATTTGAGTCACTACATGGATGCAAGGTTCCTTCTAAAGAAATGGTGAGCAAAAGGGAAAAACTGATACTGTTTAACATCAATAAGGTGGCATCTGATCTGATTTAACAACTAAATAATTATACTGCTAAAATGAAAATATTACACAAATTTAAAAGCAGTTGCAATCTTAACTGCAAAAATTAAGAACCAGGGAGTTTGTTGCCTTGTAAATTCATGCTCATTTCAGTTTGCATTTTACAATATATATCCTCAGTAAGAACTAGCTTTGCATAACCGCTGCTTACAGTGGATATAGGAATACTTACATATATATTGTCATTAAAAGCTCAGAATTCACTAGCCTGGAAGGTGTGTATTTCTGATTCAGATTATTCTTCTCCATGCAGTAGAGTTGGGAAGTGTGTGCTATGGAATCTGCAACCTGGAACTGACATAACAGAGATCTTGGATAGCAAAAACTTTCTATCCCCTTGGCGGAAACAAAAATTTCACTAATGATAATTTCACACTAGGAAACAGTTTTCAGATGTCCCTGTATAAAAGGAGTATGGGATGAACCATGGTTTCTTATTCTGATCAAAGTTTTGATAGCAAAGTTTGTTCTTGATATTGGAGGTTGATATAATTTGATACCAGAGTTTGTTCTTGTATGTACTTTTAATTGACCATAAGGAAGTAAAGGAGACCAGACATCACTCACATTTGCAGGAGAACACCAAGAACACCAAAAAAATAAAGAAAAAAAATAGAGTCACTATGCCCAGGAGCGATGGATTTTACCCTGCCAAAGACCATGCTAATCTCCTTGCCAATGCCAGATGGATTCCTTAGAGGGCTGTTCAATACTCTCAGAAATGTCATAGTTAGAAGTTTACTGACAATCAGTCCCAAATTTCTTTTTCATTTTCATCGTGTTATTTCCATGTATAGTTTTAAGTTCATGTACTGCATGAAAACTTTAAAAAAAAAAAATCTGAGCATTTAACTTCACGCATTAGTAGTTGTCTGGTTTCAATATATAAACTGACTGTACATTTTACTTAGTACATTAAGTAAAGTTAATATATTCCTAAAAGTTTGATGCCAGTGCCAGCAATAGATGCCCTGAATCTCGGAAAGGATTACAGGTCAGCAGAAGAGCACCTGAAGGGCAGCACAAAGGAATTCCAGCCACTCCAGCCAGTAAGTCAGCTTCATCCGGGACCCATGTTAAATGCCTCTATGTAAATGCACATAGCATTGGGAATAAACAAGAGAAGTTAAAGATGTGCACACCCACGTAGGTCTATGATCTTTCTGATATCATGGAGATGTGGTGAGATGGCTCCTATGAATGGAGTGTTTGAATGTGAGGATTCAGGCTTTTTAGGAAAGAAAGGAAGGGGAGACAAGGAGGGGGTGTTGCCCTCTATGTCATTGAGCATCTGGAGTGCATGGAGTTCTGCCTGGGAATGGATGAGGAGCTGACTGAGAGCTTATGGGTCTGAATTACAGGGAGGGCAGGGACAGGTGACATTATAATGGGAGTCTGCTACAGGCCACTCGACCATAAAGATCAAGAAGATGAGGCCCTCTATAGACTGGTAAGAACAGCCTCACATTCACAAAAGCCCTGGTCGTCACTGGGGACTTCAACCACCCTGATACCTGTTGGAGGGACAGCACAGCAGGACATGGGCAATCCAGGAGGTTCCAGGAGTTCCATAACCTCCTTCTCCAAGTGGTGGAGGAGCCAATGAAGAGGGGTATTATGCTGGACCACATTCTCACCAACAAGGAGGAGTTAGTGGGGAATGTGAAGCTCAAGGGCAGCCTTGTCTGTGGTGACCATGAAGTGGTGGAGTTCAACGTCGTTAGAAGAGTGAGTAGAGCACACAGCAAGCTCATTACCCTGGGCTTCAGGAGAGCAGACTTTGGCCTCTTCAGGGATCTGCTTGGTGGAGTACTGTCAGATAAAGCCCTGCAAAGAAGAGGGGCCCAAAAAAGCTGGTTAGTATTCAAGGATCACAGCCTCCAAGCTCAGGAGCGATGCATTGCAACAAATCAGAAATCAGGCAAAAATGCCAGAAAACATTTTGGGAAAAAAAAGGAAGACCTGGGGAACTACAGACAAGTCAGTCTTATCGAGCAAGATCATGGAGCATATCCTTCTGGAAACTAGGATAAGGTACATGGAAAACAAAGAGGTGATTAGGGACAGCCAACATGGCATCACTAAGGGCAGGTTGTGCCTGACAAATCTGGTGGCCTTCTACAACAGGGTTACAACATTAGTGGGTAAGAGAAGAGCAACTGACATCTTCTACCTGGACTTGTGCAAAGCATTTGACACTGTCCCCCATGATATCCTTGTCTCCAAATCAGAGACATGGATTTGATGGATGGACCACTCAGTGGATAACAAATTGGTCTTTTGCACCTACTTTGAGAAAGAAAAACCCACTAACAAAATTACAGTTTTGACTTAATGGAGAGAAAGAAATTAAGAAGAAAGACACTCTAAAATGATGATTTATTTATTTATTTGTTTATTTATTTACTTATGTATTTATTATTTTTGGCGTGGAACCTGAACATAAATCATGGGAAAAACTTTGAGAAAGCTTTGGGATTTTTTCCTTACATTTTAATATGTAATTTTCTAGATGATAGCATAATTGGCAGATCTTTTTGCACAAAGCAATAAAGCTATGTCAGAGCTACAGACATTTTCAAAAAAAATCAGAACTGTTTAGACGAGTTTTGTTATTCATGATTCAAACTGCTGTAGAACACATTAAGTCACAGAACGCACTAGTGAAGAGGTAGTACAAGATCCCTTCAGGTGAGAAAACCATGGATCTGTGACTTGTTTCCAGGCAGTAACGTCACTTTTTGGAATAATTCATGTTGCATAATTGTCTTCCAGGATTCTGTGAGAAATACTAATCACCATGTTATTATAGTGCCAGAAAGGATAATTAAAAATTGATTACCGTAACAGTCAAATTTTCTCCAAAGCAGACGATCAAGTGAACTTCTTGATTTCTTGTTAATGCATGTTAACTGCAGAAATAAAAAACAGAGATTATCATTAATCTATAACAAGTCTTTTAGATGTCCTACAAGGATCTTTGTTTGCAGTAGAACTGCTGTGCTTAGTCAGTTGGTTAAGCAAGGTGTTATTTTGCCTTTGAAACCAAGGGAGGAGGCAACATTTCATATGAAAAGGCAATAACAGCCTATTCTGCCAGAGGCAATTGCAGCATATAAAATCTTTGCTGAGGCAATTACACAATCCTTTTCAGGCTTATGGAAATATCACTCAGCCATTTGATTAACTGTCAGACACAGTAATCAGTTCCCTAACTGTCTGACAGTAAACTAAATCTCTAAAAGCATTCTGTGTTAATTTGACAACTTTCCCTACAGCCTATCACTGTAGCCTATCACTGAAAACAAAACAAAACAAAACAAACAACAACAAAAAAAGATAGAGTAGCACTCAGGTGCAGCACAAGGGTGCTTCATGTTCTAGATTTATTTTTAATGGTGTTAACACAAAGAACAGACATTGGATAAGATACAATTCAGACAATTTATCTCAACCATGGGATCCCACCGATTGGTATCACAGTAGCTACAGAAGAGAACTTGGAATATGATTCAAAATTTCCAATAATTTGTAAATAAATAATCTTGAAGTCTATAATGACTTGTTAGTAGACCACAATGAGTATTTGTAAAGATGAACTAAAGCTTGATTTTGTAAAGTTAAACCAAAGGCTAGGTCATACTTGAGAAACAAACAAATAGACAAAGCAAAACAAAACAACAAAAGCATGTATAATTCTCTTTCTTAAAAACAAACAAAACAACAACAATGACAACAATGACAACAAAAACATAGTTCTCTTTCTCAACCATCAGTCTTTTATGTTTGCAGGAAAAGATCTATTTAGAAACTTTCTTACCATATGGAAGCTTACTTCATGGAGACTATGAAATTACAATAGTATACCACCTAGATATATTGTGCTCAAGGTTGCTAAATTTAAAAACAGAATTTATCATTCTTTAAGTAATACATTACATCATAGCAGATCTGCTGTCAGAAAGCAAACAGATTACAGAGTGTATTTCATAGGGGCTGAGTCTGGCAGAGAAAACTTTAAAACCTGATATTGTTTGCACTACAGTCTAAAAAAAACAAAACAAAACAAAACAAAACAAAACAAAAAAGTTACTTGTAAAGAGAAGAGCTAAAGAGCTAATAGTTAAGAGAAACACTTGTTTCCTTGCAAGATCACTAATAAAAGAGCAAAAGCCAGGTCTCAATTCAGTATTGACAATGTAAATCTATCTTTGAAAGAATCCTCTGGAAATCTGTAGGACAAAACACCCGAGTACCATAGAATCCGCTTGAAGATGTCGAAAGACTTGATTTCTATCTATTTGCAATTATAAAATTTAACACAATTCTGACACAAATTCAAAGGGTTAACTCCCTCCTGAAGGGAAGGGAGGTCCTCATCTGCAGACCAGACCCTCTTTACAGAGTTTACAGAGAAGTGTGCTGCCCTCCCAATGACAGGATCTGGGATGTTACCAGTAAACATACAAACTTAGTACAGCCTTCAGATTATTACCCACTTCTGCTTTTCCATGTGGGTCCCAACAACATCACAACAAGAAGTTTGAGGTCTATCAAGAGAGATTTCAGGGTTCTGGGAAGATGGTGAAAGGATATAGGTAGTGTTTTTCTCAATCTTCCCAGTAATGAGGTGAGACAGACAAAGAAACATGCAAACACCAGTGATCAATGCCTGGCTCCAGCATTGGTGCCTCTGCCAGAATTTAATTTTAAAAGGGCTGGAAGGCATGTCTTATGAGGAGAGGCTGAGGACATTTGGGTTGTCCAGTCTGGAGAACAGGAGGCCAAGAGGTGACCTGGTGGCTCTCTGCAACTCCCTAAGGAGGAGAAGGGCAGACGCAGGTGCTGGCCTCTGCCCCCTGGTAACCCATGGCAGGATGAGTGGGAACAGCACAAAGTTGTGCCGGGGAGGTTCAGACTGGACAATAGGAAAAAAAAGTATTTAGCGTGAGGGTGATCAAACACTGGAACAGACTTTCCAGAGAGGTGGCTGATGTCCTATGCCTCTCAGTGTTCAAAAAACATTTGGATAATGCTCTCAATAGTATACTTTAATTTTTGGTTGGCCCTGAAGTGGTCAGACAATTGGACTAGATGCTCTCTGAATACCCCTTCCAACTGAACTATTCTAACTCTCATTTTCATTCTCATTCTCATTTTAATTCTTATTTTGTACCCACTATGACTGAATACAGTATCGTTAAAATAGTAATAAAAATAACATCCCAAGAATTTGTTTGGATTTGGACCGTTAAATTATTTTAGGACTGAGATAAAAATAAAATAAAAATCCTGTAACAAAAAAACTCTGACCAGGAAAAGAAGCAGGACTAATACTACTATCTCCTAACCCTGAAATAAAATCTGACAGAAGAAAGACAATTAATTATTGCCTATTGATGAGTTGCCAAATACATTATTATAGCACTTAGGCATTTTTAAAATCTCTTCAATGACTTGTCCAAACAATATTCCTGGGAGATAATGTCTAGTTGGGATGAGGAATATGTGATTAAGAAAAAACATTACATTTCCATTTTTTTTCCAGAAACATGACTGTAGTCAGAGGCCTTGCTGTCAACGGTAGTTTTAGTATTCATTACTCATCCCGGCTCCACATGGTTTCCCATGGCAGCGTAGGAAGGTAATCTCTGACACTTTATATGAAGTTTTAAGGAACATACCAGAATTGTATCCTATGTGAACCAGTACTTCTTCTGCTATTTCCAGCTACGTGACTAGCTTTACAGTCAGTAACCCAAGTTCACAACACCTGTTTGTATTTTTTCCACTGTTCTCTAAGTAGCTGTTGCAGCCTAATGACAGCCATTCTGAAAAAAAAATCAGAAACAGAATCACTGGGTAAAACTAAGAAACTATATTTTGAATGATAAAGGGGAACTGAATTTCCATTCCATGAAATGTATTTGCTGTAGTATGTGAACTGCTTTAATCTAATAGGTGGCATGTTTTTTATTGTTGAAAAGAGGAAAATTTTTCATTGCTATCTCAAAGACACATCAAGACATGAGTGAAGCTTTCATAGAAAGGATGGTATAATTTCAGATTTATTACAAAAAGAAACACTCTTTTAGTTTTTATTTTTAAAATTTCTCCCTTGTTTTCAGTCTAAGGCTTTTGTTCCTTGCTGTTCTTTTTATTTAAACAGACTAGGATTTTTTTCCCTATTACAATAGTGTCATGTCATTAACTAATTCTACATGAACAACAGTGCCAGTTTGCTTGTTGAAAACCAACTACTTTTACACCTTGATAAGCCATACAGTAGAAGCATATGAAACATAAACCACTTATGTTAATCCAGAGTTTTTAGTTGGATGTGTATACTTAAGTGCTGTAACTATTGACAATGTTTTCCTTAATTCTAGCGGTAATGATGCTGAAGCCATGATAAACTAGGAAAGAGAAAGTATATGGGTGCAGATATAAGTTATTTCTAAGCAGTGTATGTTCGATTTTATATACTTTTTTTTTTTTCCTGCCAGACTATCTCTACCAATAAACTACATCCTTTTACTTGTGAAAGGCATCCTTTTACTAGTGAATCATCTGCACTGCATCTGCATTGCTGCTTGCACAAGCAATGCTACTACTCTCAATGCCACAGCTGGGACCACTTCAACTTCCAGTTAGAAGGTTACAATGTTTACTGTTCTCTCATTAGCCACCTCAGTTTTTTTTTTTACCCTATATCCACCTCTTAAATGATATTTTGTTGTCTGTTTTCTCCTGTTTTAATTCACACTTTTTCAACATATAGAATTTAAACAACTGCTAAAACAAAATACTGTTGAGTCAGTTAAGCTTTTCCTTTCACAGAAGAAACATTAATACCACTAACGTAGCAGTAAATGTAAAGCATAAAGTCCAGGAGGATTGAGGCAAGAAAAGGGACAGAATTAAGTGATTTGCCATGCTTGACAGTCAATATTACCGTCATCATCTCCTTCATTAAGCCTTCTTAGGCAGATCCAAAGGGACAGAGTAGAAAAACATACTAGTGAGGATACAGCCAGGCAGAAAATAAGAAATAAATAAATAAATAAATAAAAGATTGTGGAACATGCCAGAAAGGATGAATGAGCATGGACAACTCAAACTTAAACTGCTATTCTATATGCTTGTCAGTTCTGGGACAGCCAAAAGCCTGACCCACACGTCTCAAACCTAGTCACACACATAAGAAATAGCAGAGAAGCCCTCAGGCTTCTTCTGTAAGAAAAACTTTGTCATAAATATTTCATGTTCTGAGTAAAACCTACCATTTTCTTGTTCCTTCAGTAGCTTGCCCTTAAGCAGACCAGTAGGTAAACACCTAAGGCCACAGGAGATGAAAACTGTAACTGTGTAACTGTCCTCATTATATTCCTGCATATTAAATTCACTGGCCTTGTCAGCCAAATTCACCTAAATGTCTGTTGTGATGCGTTAGATTTAGAAAAGTGCCATAGGCCATCATAATAAAAGCGCATTTTGAAGATATCAGGCATCTCCCCTTTAAAAGGACTCCATTGTTGAAATTCAGATTTTCATTTTAGACTGGTATATACCAAAAATTGCTGGCATATAATCTTGGATGTCCAAATAGCGACCACTTCTGCACATGCAATTAATTAGTTTATTTATTGCTATAAAGATACTTTGTGTATACAATTTACAGAAATCTTCCTGAATTATTGTTCTGCTCACTTACTTGAATAAACCCTGTGTCACAGGGAAAGAACGTTCATGTTGTTAAACCAAATCAGGTTGTTAACTGATTCATCAATGACAGGTAATTAACTTTCACAGAATAAACATTAGCGAGCTATCATTGAGCCACACACATCAGACTAGGGTCAGTACTGTAGCAGCAGGTAACCCACCTTAGTTACTAGAGCTCACAAGACATGAGCCAGCACCCACAGTCCCCTGAACATTCCCCATTGCTCACCCTGAGTAGTGCACTGCCCACAGCCCCATGGGGACGCGTGAGTAATGGTACTCAATGCTCCTGGCCACAGCCCTCTGTTGGATTTATACGGCAAGGGTTTGGTAGTAGAGGGGCTACAGGGGTGGCCTCTGTGAGCAGAGCCCAGCAGCTGCCCCATGTCAGAGCAGAGCCAGCTCCAGCCGGCTCCAAAAGGGACCCAGCACTGGCCAGAGCCAGGGATCGATGCTGGTTGGACCTCTGGGAGACCAGATTGAAAAAAGGGTTAAAAAAAATGCTGTGCAGCAACAACTGGGAGAGAGGAGTGAGAAAATGTGAGAGGAACAGCCCTGCAGACCCCCAGGTCAGTGCAACAGACGGGCATGAGGTGCTCCAGGCAGGCAGCAGCAGTTCCCCTGCCAGCTGCCCCGTGTTAGATAAGGGCCAGTTTCAGCCAGCTCCAAAGGGACCCAACGCTGGCAAGAGCCAAGCCAATAGGCAATGTTGTTTGTGCCTCTGTGAGAGCAGAATTAAGAAAGGGAAAAATAAACAAACAAACAAATAACCTGCTGTGCAGCAGCAGCTGGAAGAGTGAGGAGTGAGAAGCAGCCCTGCAGCCCCCCAGGTCAGTGCAGCAGGAGGGCAGGAGGTGCTCCAGGCAGGCAGCAGCAGTTCCCCTGCGGCCTGTGCAGGGAGAGGCCCCTGGTGGAGCAGGCTGTCCCCCTGCAGCCCATGGGTCCCACATGGAGCAGATCTCCACGCTGCAGCCCCCCCGTGGAGGAGCCCCCGCTGGAGCAGGTGGACGTGGCCTGGAGGAGGCTGCGGCCCATGGAGAGCCCCCGCAGGAGCAGGCCCCGGGCCGGAGCTGCAGCCCGTGGAGAGGAGCCCACGCAGGAGCAGGGGGCCTGTGGGCAGCTGCCGCCCACCCGTGGGGGACCCGTGCTGGAGCAGTTTGCTCCTGGGGGATGGATGGACCCCGTGGTACGGAGCCGTGTGGGAGCAGTTCTTGAAGAGCTGCTGCCTGTGGGCAGCCCCTGCAGGCTCAGTTAGGGAAGGACGGCATCCCGTGGGAGGGACCCCACGGGGAGCAGGGGCAGAGAGGGACCGTGAGGGAGCAGCAGAGACAAAGCCTCAGGGACTGACCGCAGCTCCTATTCCCTGTTCCCCTGCACTGCTTGGGGGGAAGAGGTAGACAAGGGTGGATGGGGGAAAGGTGTTTTTAGCTTGCTTTTAGTTCTCACTGCTCTAGCTTGTTAGTAATAGGTAATAAGTTTCATTAATCTCCCTACGCTGAGTCTGTTCTGCCCATGACGATAATTGCTGAGCAATCTTCCCATCCTCATCTCAACCCTTGAGCCCTCTCCATCTATTTTCTCCCCCTTCCCCTTTGAGCAAGGTGAATGAAAGAGCAGCTGTGGTGGAGTTCAGCTGTCCAGCAGGGTAAAACCACCACAAACCTTTGAGGATGGGGTCTCCCATGGGCTCCCTGGGGCTGCTGACGCTAACAGGTGTCAGCTGAGTCCCTGTGCTGGAGTGCGTTGCCCAGGGGGCTGGGCTGGAAACCTCAGGGGACTTGGGGCAGCTTTTAACCCTGCTGAGGTTGAGGCTGCCCCAAGGTCCCTTCAGTACTGCAGCTTCTCCTGATTCTTGTAGGGTTCTCTGTGGTTGACTCCTTTGTTTCTCTGGTCTCTTTTTAATTCCTGAAATTACATTTAATGCAGCCAGCAGTCATCATCTTCTCTAACATAATCATTTTGGGGCAAGCACCCCCTCAGTGTGTGTGAACCGAATACACAAAACTGTCTGATACTTTTATGTTCCTATCTAAGCTGTTGTTACACTGATAGCTTGCCAAATGCAGGCCCTGTGAAGTCTACAACAAAATTCCCATTCGCTTCAGAGAAACACAACTTGGTAGAGCTTGTCTGGGTCACGGTGTCCAGCTTGTGCTGCTTAATATACTAGTTCACATATTTCTTTTGAGAAAGGTATTTGAATCATATTAAGAGAAGTTTTGGTGGCATAAGGGACTGCAGACTATCCTTTTTTTTTTTTTTTTTCTCATTTGTACGTACAATATCATATGTGAGTCTGCCCTTTTTCCTAACAAAAAACACAATCATCTTTTACAGTGAAAAAACTGAAATGCCGTCATTTTCCTTCCCTTGGGCATACCTCATACATTTATCAAATAAGTTGGGAGCTAGAAGTGAATTCAGTTTGCCTTTTGTTTTATCAGTGATGATGTTCTCATTAGAAAAGTTGGAGCTGATAAACGGAAGAGGAGAGTTGCCACTTAGGATCTGTGTGGGATGTTTCTTTCATTTATTTTTTTAGTTCATGTACACAGAAAGGGACTAAAATACAAACCAGAAATTGGATAAATTGAGATGCAGTGATTTGGCTTTGTGCACATCAATATGGGAAACAAGACAGAACTGGAATTTGATGTTTTGAAGGTGCATCAGGAGCGTACAGGTCATTGAACTAGCGTAGTGTCACCACAAACTGACAAGAAAATAAAGAGCTCTCTGTTGCAACGGCATTGTGAATGTTGCACTCACTGTTTTGAATTATTACTTTTCAACTCTCTGTGAAGTACTGAATAGGAACAGCAGACATATTCAGCACTTACTGTTGAAAAGCCATGTTGTACAGAATTGCAATACATGGAATCCAGGACACAAAATCTTTATTTGGATGAAAAACAGATGAACTGGGTATCTGAATCATATGTGTCATAAACCCCCTAAACAGCCATTAAATAAGTGTTGTTCACTTATCCTAGTCTCATGACATAGAAAAGTTACAAAGTTTCTGCTGCATTATTCATTTCTCATGTGTAATCAAGAGCTAATAGATTTTGTCTAGAGAATAGGAGGTCTTCTAAACACTGAAGAGAAGAAACCCTTCCTGCCTTCTTCTCACTCTACAATTATGCAAGACAGTTGCCAGAGCTGTATGTGAAAAGAAGTATGTTCATAAAGAGCCTTCAAGGTAAAATCATCCATGGTGACCCAGCTGGTAAAGATCTTTAGGTAGAGACATGGCAGATGTACATAAAAATGCTTTTCTCCCTGATGCTAGCTTTAGTCACAGTTGGAGTAATAAAAAGATACTTGTGGCATTTTAAAGAGCAACATCATATAAAATCCAATACATACTGACATCGGGTTCTTATTAGTGAAATTCATCATGCAGCAGAGAACTGCATGTACTAGCCAAGGTTTCTAGTGTGCTACTGGGAAGTCTACAGAAGCCATTTCCTGCCATAATTGCAGGTCTGGAATGCATTTACCTTGGGCTGATTGAACCTTTGTCTTGTGAAATTGCAGACAGTATTCTTTGTCTAAACTGAACAGGTGTAATTTACTGAAGACTTTAAAACTCATTATACTATGGTAGAAAGCAGTGTGTAAGAAAGGGCTGGATCAGAACTGGGCCTCAAGAGTGAACTAAGGGAACAAGCCCGCAAAAGTGCTGAACTTCACTGAATATCACTGACTTGAAGGAACTCTGCCAATCACAGAACCTGGCTTTGCTTTTTCTCAATACAAAATGCCTAAAACAGTTCCACAATCTTCCCTTTGTTCACAACACCCCCCAGAAAATAAGAAAATTTTGTGTATTTACCGGAGGAATGTTCCACAAAACACGTAATTCAGTTAACCTTATGCAGTTATTCTGGCCTGGGTGTAAAGCTGCAAAAGTCAGAACACAGGTTGTCCTGAAACAAGTATGGTATTCCTTCATTTTGACTTGCTAAACACTCCCGGGGGAAACAGCCTTCCTTCTTCCATCTCATGCACCTTGTTATTTGAGCCAATCAATCAGATGCATCAGATGATGCATCAGATGATGAAAACATAAAAAGCAAGTAGCACACTAACCAAGCTGCAATTTGTATGTTTTTGCTATGAAACTGATAAAAAGAATGGAGCTAGTTCTGTAATGCACATAACATCTCCCTTTGACGACTGGATCAAAACCCGATTGTGGAACAATTACATTGAATACAAGGACGAGACATCTGTCAATCCAGAGATAGCACATAATAAACAGGAAAGAGGAGTTTTGGTCCCCACTGCACTTATATAATCCTTAGTTTTCCTCTGAGAAGACAGGTAAAAGTATCAATTTTGTGTTTTTATATTATGCATTATGCTTTAGAGTGTTGAAGTTTTTTATTTTATTCCTCCCCTGTGCTCATGAATTGCAATGTAATTCTCAGCCAATATTGTTTCAAGTTGTCACTGTGAGAGAATTTTGGCAATCCGGTGTGTACAGCCTGACATGAGCATGTAAATTATATAAATTGTGAGACTAAGTTCAAAAGAAGCAAAGCTCTCCCTGAAATTTATGCAGAGCACCTAAATTAGAACCTTACTAGTATTTACCTTCTGGTAGGGTGTACTGGGTCTGTCTGGGATGGAGTTAACTTTCCCTGCAGTGACCCATGCAGTGCTGTGCTCTGCACTTGTAGCTATAACAGCACTGGTATCACACCAGTGTTGTGCCTATTGCTGAGCAGTGCTGGAGCAGCACCAAGGCTCCCTCCAAACCCCAGGGGTGGGCAAAAGGTGGGGAGGGGACATCACCAGGGCAGCTGACCTAAACTGACCAAAGGGGTATTCTGTACCATATGGTGTCACACTCAGCAACAAAAGGTGGGAAGGAGAAGTGGGGCTCTCATTATGAAGATGTCAGTCCTCCCATACAAGCAACACTTGTGTTCAGGCACTGCTTCCCAGTACATGGCCAAGCATCACTCATTGATGGGAAGTAGAGAATAATTTTTTTTTCTTCCCTCTTTGCTTCTGCACAGCCTTGATTTTTTTTCCTCTTTCTTTTCCCTTTAATTAAATTATCATTTTCTCAACCTGTGAGCCTCTTTTTTTTTTTTCTTTCTCTCATACTTTCTTTTCCACCTTTTCTTTTGAAGAGGAAGAGTGAGAGAGCAGTTGTGGTGGAGTTTAGCTGACCAGCAGGGTAAAACCACCACCTTCTCTGCAGACGATGGAATCAAGCCCACTTCCCCATGTTTATGGCTACAACTCATTGCCAGTGTATTTTGCCCCTTTTTCTTAAACAAAAGTTGTCTGTTGCTTTAAAAAAAAAAAAAAAAAAAAAAAAAAAAAAAAGGAACAATTATATGTTTATTTTAGTTCACTCTTAACCCGACCATATACACTGTATGTGATTTCTGCAAGAGGGAAACTTCCCCATCTAATAGGTTTAATTTGATCATGCTGACTCTGTAATGAAAGGGACATATTTTTGAAGAACTGTCTGTGTGAAATGGTCTGTGTTCCCAGGATAATGTCACCCCCATGCAAACAACAGCAACCACAATCCTCAACCCCCACCTCTACTACTAAAATACAAACATTTATACAGTGATAGCAAGGAATACCTGTAGGCATCCGGCTGGTCCAAAAGATCCCACTGACTTGAATGGTAAATGCAAAGGGTTTTATTGTAAGAAAAATACAATGAAGGACATTGAGTAAATCCTGACTGGATGATTACCCCAAAGGGCTGATGGGTGTTGAGGGCTATAATGATCCTGATATGATGGGGGGGGAGGAAAGATGCCTACAGTTTTGATTTGTGTCTGTTTTTCTACCATATGAGATGATCCATCCTCAGCAAGCACACTGCAAGACTCCCACAGTACACATCCCTGTGCAAGATTACCATGAGGAACTGAACTTGACCTTGCTGGAACAACATAAAATCTCAAAAGCTCTGGTTCACTGCAAACATGCTGACTCATTGTAAGACATCCTTCAGTGAGGATCAAGAATGGCTGGCAGGTAGGGTATAACTTCTGAATTTGCCTGCCTGTACAGCTAGCTCTGGTAAAGCACACCTACTGCAGCAGGTAGCGCCTTTTCTGGTCACAGAATCACATAATCACAGAATGGCTGAGGTTGGAAGGGACCTCTGAAGATCATCTAGTCCAACCCCCTGCCAAGCAGGATCACCTAGAGCACATTGCACAAGATGGCATCCAGGTGGGTTTTGAATATCTCCAGAGGAAGAAACTCCACAACCTCTCTGGGCAACCTGTCCCAGTGCTCTGTCACCCTCTCAGTAGTCTCCCCTCATATTCAGCTGGAACTTCCTGTGCTTCAGTTTGTGCCCGTTGCCTCTCATCCTGTTGCTGGGCACAACGGAAAAGAGCCTGGATCCATCTTCTTGACATACTCCCTCAGATATTTATACACATTGATGAGGTAAATTCATGTGGAATACTCCATTTTTCCCTTATTTCTCCAGAATGTTTGGGTGGGAGATGAAGGGAGGCGAGGGAGGGAGGGGAGGGGAGAAAAACAAAAAATGCCTCCCCCAAACCAACAAATAAATAAATAAGTAAATAAACAAATAAAACTGACTGTGTTTTATAGATGAGTAAACCAACTGCAATGTTCTTGGCAATGTTCTTGGGAAAAAGACTTCATGATGGAAGTCAGTGAAGCCTGCATTGTTACACACAGGCTAGCTGACATTGTGGATTGAAGTTCAGCAAAAGCTTTTCCCCTGGAACACCAGATTTTCAGGAACTGCACCTTCACTCGTGAAAAATGCTTCAGTCATTAAACTCAATCTGCTTATTTTTGTAGAAAGGCAGCCATGATCTATGGCACAGCATCCCCCTGGTATGAAATCCAAATGACTGAACACATCAAAGAATGCTAAATCACAGAAGTCAGATTTTATCTTTTCTGGGGAAGATTCCAACCTTTTCAGTGCTCCATATAAGACTGATGCTATTGCAAGCAGGAAAAACCTAGCTCGCTGTTTCAGAAATTTTTGCCTTTGAAGGAACAGCTGAAAACATAAAGTACTGCAACTCCAAAGCAAGAATTACTGCCAAAACCTGGTGAAGTTCCTTTGCTTTACTGCCATCTCTATAAACAAATTACAATTTGTTTATTATTTTCTTTGACTGGATAAATGTTGTATATCTAAGCCTCGGTTGCTTTAGCTTTGGAACAGACATTGGTATCCACATTGCTGAGAATAATGCAGAGGGAAACTGGAAGGTATCTAGGACGTGATGAACCATCTCTTGGTATTCAGGCTAGAATGGGAAACTACCCAGCTGAATGCTCTTATGAAATTCAGAGCACATGTCTATCAATAAAGAGTGCTACTTCAGCTGACACAAGGAAACCCATCACAGCCAGTTCAAAGGAACATGTACACAATAGTATCAGAGGGGGGTAACACTCAAGTCAATGTCTTAACCTAACCCTCTTCTGCCCACTCTTATCAGATAATCCACGATTTGGACATACACAGAACTGCTCCAAAATACGTAATAAAAGAACAGCAGTGAGAAAGCAGTATCTGTACTGGTCAACTGTAACAAATAATGACATTTTAATGGCACTCTTTATGTCTCTTACAAAGACATTGTTGTTGAATATTTGAATGGATTTCCAAACCTATGCATTTAAATTCCTGTAACTGTTGAAATATTTCAAAAAGTGATGTATTTTCAGGAATGATTCATCATTCAAATTTAGTCAGAAGAAAAATTAAATATGCAGATATACACTACCTAACTGGCACCACTGGAGCTGCTGGGAGCTCCCCATTACGTTTGTATTCTGATGATAAAATTAGCTAAAAGAAAGAAGGAGGCAGGTTTATAGGACCGAGTTTTTAGTTTCAGCTGAAGTTTGTCTCCGGAGAACTGCAGGAGTGGGAAAGAAAAAATGCATGCAAAAAGAACTCCTGGAGAGATTTTCATGCAGGGTTAGATTTAAAACAAGAGTGTTTTTTGTTTTTTTTTTAAATGGTTCTAGTGCATCAAGTTTCTGTGTCAAACTCAGAGAAAGTAATCAAAGCAAGAAAATGAAGAAGCAGCATGTGATAGAAGGAAATTCTACGGGAGACTTCTTTGTTGGTTTAAGCATTTGTATTATAAATCCTGTTGTGACTTCAGATCTAAGGTGTTTTCCAACTGTTTAAAAATAGTTTGTTCCACACTACTGCAATGGATCTCATGTATCTGCATCAGAACACTTTTTAACCTTTGTATAGAACTTCAACTTCAACAAAAAGTCTGTGACTGTAATGGCTTCTGTAGGATAAGTGTTTTAAGAAACACGGGAGAGAATTAAAAGAAAATTAAGATGAAGTGCAATGCTGCCATTCTATTAATGGCCAAACAGTTTAAAGAGCCATATCTAAAAAGTAAACAACTTCAGAGTAAATTTGTCTACTGACTGTAAACAGGGTGATTTGTGCATAAGAATTTCTTTTGATACCCTTCATATAAATGTCTTTGTAGGCCCCCAGAAACTGTTGAGCAACCTAAGTGGCTGCAAGAAAATAAATGATTAAAAAGTATAAAATCCTTTGTTCTCTGCAAGATCAGATTAGAGAATTTTTTATTTACCACATACAAAAGTATATAAAAATCTGGATTCAAGCACAAAGTTTGAAAATGACAGGTCACTGTCTCATTGGTGGTACACAGTGGAAGAGCTGGAATATTTCCAAGAAAGGAACTCACGGGAGAGGCAGCTGAACCTGCTCTGAGGAACCAGACTAGTGAATTTATTCATGTTTGTAAAGCATTTTGATTTCCCAGCAGCAAGAACCACAGAAAGCCACCAAGGAAATGATTAACTATACAGTGAAGTGGTTGGAGAGCAATCAAGGTACACAGCATGGCTGACAAAAAAAAAAGTAAGCAAAGACAAATACTGGCTGACTTAGGTACGTGTTATTTAAGTTGATAATGAAAAACCTTGATTCTGGCAATTCAAGTTTTGAGCATCATTGTACAATGTTAAAGGATGCAGTAAGAAAAATGAAAAATGTTGTATCCATTGCTACAGTGGGCCATATGTTTTCAGGTCATCTGATGGGGCAGGTGTTGCACTGAATCCCACCCAAGATCAGAACTTCATCAGAATTTCCCAATCTTCAAGTATTCCTGTGAGTGTTTCTGCAGGTCAGTGTTTCAGAAAGTTAAAGGTGAATTGATTATTTTTTATGCATTTTCTATTCTCTGATAAATTGTTTGTCATATTGCAAGTATAGCTACTGTTCCCATGCAAATTCCAAGATGTCCAGGGTATTCTCATTTTTTTTTTTTTTTTTTTTTTTTTAGGAGATCCATAGGGCACAGTAATATAAGAGAATGCAGGTCTTCTCCCATACTCCCAAGCTTTATTTGGATTCTTCATCCATGACTACACCAAAAAAAAAAAAAGAGTAGGAAAATACCACCTATTAAATCATTCCGTGAGATTAAATAGACTGAAAATCTCATTGGATTACAAAAAAGACATATCTGTCATAAAACAAGCAATTGCTCTTCTTCACCAATTATACAGAAGTATAGATAAAAGCTTCTGCAAATAGAATTGAAATATTGCAAAATATTTTAAAGTATTTCAAATATTTAAAAATAAATAGAGTGAATTGAAATATTGCAAAATACACTGTTTATTATCTAGCAGTAGATTTTAGTGGTTAATTACTATTATAATTCATGTTTTGTATGAGTAACCAAAATGTATAAAATGTGGGACATTGCCCAAGGTTCTATTCAGTGCTGGTCATCATTTTTCTGAGATTCTAGAATGCACAAAAAAATACTGCCTATGGATCCTTCCACTAACAGGAAGGTCACCAAAAATACAGTGGTTTTCTTGCAGTCTATCAATACCAAAAACAATGTGATGGATTGACACAACTGTTCTGGATACAATATAATCTCAGTATAATTTCCCCCATGAAATTCTTTCTATAAAATTACTTGGCACATAAAAAATTCTATTAATTTCAAAATAAATATAAGAGAGAAAACATAACTGGGGTTGAGAAACAGATCTAAAGAACTTTCTCTCTGGGTTTAAAAGCTTTTTCCTTCATTTATTTATTTTCTAGAGGAGGAAAGAGAGGGACAGCAATGGGTGCCTTCCAACTCAGGATATTATATGATTTTATGAAAGATGGAGCTCAAAGTCGTTCTTTGTTTAAGTAATTGTGACAGCATCATAATCAACTGACATAGCAGCAGGTATGCTATGAACTATAATGTCAGCCTTAGTCCTCTTCTAAGCATTTTTCTGATCCAGTTTTGCAGATAATGTACCTGCTGTATTCAGGACATCAGTCAGCAACAACCAGATCCTTAAGGAAGGGTAAGGTAGAAGTGAAATAGGACATAAATAAATGTACTCTGACTTTGAAAGATCAAGATTTTGTTGAGGATCTGAAATGTTAAACATTTTTTACTCTAGCTAGTGAACAGCTTAGAATATTAAAACACCTTTTTTTTTTTTTTTTCCTAGAAAAATATTCATTTAATGACATGGTTACAGCATATTTTCAAACCAAAAATGTATGACCAGAAAAAAGTGAAGTCCCAAATTCAGATAGGGAACTGCATTCAGGCTCTCTGAATCTTGTTTCAAGTTAGGCAAAGAATGGATGTTGCATTGAATTATGACTAAAGAAAAAGGAGAAGATTATACCCTAAATTACAGTCACCTCTGCATTACACTTTACATGTCCATATACAGTAAACTGGGTGTGTAGCTGGAACAGAGACCTATTAGTAAAAAAAAAAAAAATAAAAAAAAAAAGTCTCATACTTGGAGCATTAGGAACATCTGAAAACAGTCTGATATCTCTTCTTCATCTCCATTCTTTCCTCATCTTATACAAAGTATGCTGTGCGAACATCTAGACAGATTTTGATTTTGCTGATGAACGTGTCCCAACATGATCGATGATTGATTATGTACTTGATTATGATTTCAGCATACTCCAAATATGTTTCCATAAATTTTAATCCATTTTTTAAAAGACAAAAGCAAAAATCTATCATGAAGCATGCAATTTCAACCACTAACTTGATTCCTCTTTACGTTTAATCTTTATTAATGACAACACTGAGACGCTGCACTGTTATGTTACTCCTCTTCCAGGGAACTGAAGCCCTCTGGGGATAGTTCTTTGGCTATCGAGGAATCCATGTTTATTTGCTACTCTGTTCAGTTCTGTGAAATCAAGGGCAAATCCCACAGTGATAGCATCTGTGTAAAGATTACTTCTCACTTTCTGTTAAACAGACCTACTGAAAATAATTTAGACATTATTTGTCTTGTGTCCCACTATATTTAAATACGTATGCAGAGAGATACCAAAAGTTTGTCCTGATTTTTATCCTAGATTCTGCCAAAAATTAATTACATGAAATCCAGCACCAGAGCTTCTATGTTCTATGGAACATAGAACGTATCTGATTTTACATTTCTATAGTTCTCTTCTCCCACTTTGAAAATATTGATAAGGAATTTTTCAAAAAATAAATTCCCTGAATTCAAATTCCACTTTCTGGAAAAAAGTAGGCTTGAAAAAGAAATGAAAAAAATGAAAAAAAGTAATTCCCTGTATTTTTACTCCTCACCTTTAACTAATTATTTCCTTTACATTTTCCCCAGGTTTCAGCCTACTTTGTCCTGGCTTCTAGAGGTGAATAAAATGTCAAAGAATTTGCTTTTCTTGACAAGTGAGCTTGTACCAATTTTATGTACATACAATGTGTTGAGAATAATGTTCACCTGCTTGATTTACTTCAATAATAATAATAAATAATAATAATAATAATAATAATAATGTACCACAAAGGAGAAATAAGCTATGTTTTTTGAAAAAGTCAACGTTTCCCAACAATTCAGTTTTTATTTATAGAGTTTTGTGCTTCAGATATCAAAATATGATGAGCTTGGACAGCTTTATTTCAAAATGCTACTGATTTTTAAAGGAAATTTCTACATATTTCTCCTTTTAACAGAAAAGTATTCTTTTTTTTTTTTTACTCTGTTCGTATCTTTTTTTTTTTTTTTTAATCAGAAATTTTGGCACAAAACCTGTCTTCACATAACTGAGTTATTTGCATAGGAAATGGGAGTGTTACTTCCTTTCCGGCCACTGTAGCTTTTTTTTTTTTTTTGTATAGCTCTTTTTTTTTTTTTTCTATTCTAAAAGAAGATAAAAGTAGTATCCAAATTGTCTTAATCTCAGCTACAGACATCCCCGAATCTTGTCAGAAGTAGGTCAGATAGTTAAAAAAAAAAATGCCTTAGCATCCCTTGTGCCTCTGTTGTGGTTTAGCCCGGCTGGCAGTCAAACACCACACAGCCGTTCGCTCACCCTCCCCCCTCCCTCTCCGGGATGGGGGAGAGAAACGGGAAAGTGGAGTCTGTGAGTTGAGATAAAGACAGTTTATTAAGACAGGGAAAAGAATAACAACAACAATAATAATAATAATAGTATTAATAGTAATAATGTGTACGAAATAAGTGATGCACAATGCAATTGCTCACCACCCGTTGACCGATGCCCAGCCTATCCCCGAGCAGCCGGCCCCCCCCTCCACCCCGGCTAGCCACCCCTATATATTGTTCAGCATGACGTCAGATGGTATGGAATACCCCTTTGGCCAGTTTGGGTCAGCTGTCCTGGGTCTGTCCCCTCCCAGCTCCTGCTGCATCCCTAGCCTGCTCGCTAGCAGGACAGAGAGAGGCTGAAAAGTCCTTGGCTTGGTGTAAGCACTGCTCTACAACAATTAAAACATCAGCATGTTATCAGCGCTCTTCTCATCCTAATCCAAAACATAGCACCCTGCCAGCTACTAGGAGGAAAATTAACTCTGTCCTAACTGAAACCAGGACAGCCTCTTTCCTTAGGCAACAGACCAGTGAATTATTTAGGAAACTTAAGAATTATTTTCTGTAGACAATCTACCTTATCGACAACCAATTGGGCAGCACCTGATAAACGCAGCATTTTGTTTATATATATGTATATATAAATATCCTGTAGCTGCCAGTAACTGAGGATAGAATAGTTAAGTTATAACAACTTAGATCACTGAATAAAATTAAGTTAATATTAGAAAATACTTTAGGTGAAGACTCTGTCTTTACAGGAGATCTTATATTAAACAAAACCCAAATGTCTTGTCACATGGAAGACGTGTACAACCTTGATGTTAATTATCATTGCCTGGCATGTTTAATATTTCCCCCTTGAATATTCTCATCTGTCTTCCATTTCTGTCACTCTTGTACACCTTAAATACAATATTCCTGGTATTTCTCTGGGTAGATTCTGTAGTCGACAGTTTAACAGATTAATGATATAAATAGCCAGATTAAATGCATTTCTATCAGCTGTACTTTTTTCCAGTTAATTCACTCCCTGTTTCTCATCTTGTGTTTATTGCAACACAGCAACCAAGCAGTCAGAAAAACAGTGACTCTTTAATGAACTACTTCCCCTTCCTTTCATACTTCAGATTTTGTTCTCTCTCCTTGAGAAATAACTTTGAAGCAAGCATGTGACACAGATCAAAGTGACGACAATTGCACAAGTCTCAGAACTATTGTATCCCTAACATTCCTTCTCTACTTTAGCAGATTTTTACTGAGCTTCTATCACTGATGTTTTTGCTGAAGCATGAAGGACTTCATGTTCACAGGTATACTGAGAGGGGAAAAAACAAAACAACAACAACAAAAAAAACAAACAAACAAAAAAAAAACAAACAAAAAAAATACAGAAAAAACATATTATGCATGGTGATTAGCACAAACCCCAGTTTCTGAAGCCTTATTTCACACTACAGAATTTCAATTAATCGTCACCATTCAAACATTCACTGTGATTATCCTCTGACTTTGCCAGGAAGCTGTGCACATGCTTCTGCTATTTCCATCACACATTCACTTCCTGAATGATGAAGTTAGTGCAGTTACATCATCCTTTGTTGGAAGGTTACAATGTCCTTTGTTAACACATATTAACAAAATGGTCACTACAACTTGGAAGTTTCTGCAGCTTTAAAGGAATCAGTAGATTGCAAGATGGTGTTATACAAAATTTAAAGTAGGAAAAGGGAGGGAAGCAAAGATAAACCATGACAAACAATGATAAAGCAGTAACCTGGAGAATACAGTGTATACAGTACACATATTAAGGGAGACAAAATAACATGAGATTTGTTTGGAGGTCCTCAAAAGTATAAGAACACTTTAAATCACGGAAGAAACTGAGAGTGTGTCCTGAAGATAACCCTACAAAACAGTCACCTAGAAGTCAAGATCTGGATGGGACCATAGAAGCTTTGCTTGTTGTTATGCTGGTGTAGGACACGTAAGACAGCTTTTGATACTGAAGCAATCTTTCATGGTTATTGGCAAACTCTTGGCTCATTATGCTCACACAGCTCTCATATTTAATCCTTCCCACAGCAAGGGAAAGGCTTTCATTTTCATTATATTCAAACTGAATTTTCAAGTCTTTCTCACATTACAGGGTTTTCTGAAACCACAGCTTCTGCAAGGTGGATTGCTATATTCAGTTCAGAATTTGTTAACTCAGATGCCAACAAGTATATTTGCAGAAACTTCATGTGGTAGAATTATATGATATATAGAACACAAAAAGAATAATAATAATAAAATAAAATAAAAAGTATTTATCTTCAACAATAAGAAACGGTGGAAGTACCTGCACATCTGTGCCCCTTGTTACATCCCAGCAGCATCGGGAATCTGGGGAGTTGAGTCTCTGCTTTGACTCTGGTCACTACTTGCAAGGTTTCATATGACCAAAATTTCCAGACTCATGCAATCCTGTCCCACCAGACTGCTACAGCTGTTCCCTCTTCTCTTATAGAAATAGACACAGAGATACTCCTTTAATAGAAATCTTCTTGACCTCAGGGCCAGCCTGAACTAGCCTTGCTCATAAATGAGCCTCTTCTGGGCTCTTAATTCTACCCACCAACATGAAACTCTGCCTAAGCTGGGAAACTCACCTTCCTCTTTCCCTCGGTCATGAAAGACTTTCACTACCACATGGTCTCATTCTAATGAGCTTGCCTCAGAGCTCATTAACTCATTAATTACATTTAACAGATTGTATCTACTGTGCTTTCAGCACCATTTGAGACAAAGAAAAATGAAAACCACAATCATTTTCCATGATTTTAAAAGATGATTTTTTAAATGTAGAGATGACTGACCTCTTGACTTTTTGCCCCTCATTGTATGCATTTTCATCAAAGCATTCACTTTATTTAGAACAGAATGTCAGAATTCTTGAACTTTGTTGTTGTTGCTGTTAAATCTCCCCCCCCCCCCCCTTTTTTTTTTTTACCCTAACATATTTTACTCCAGGCGCTGCTAGGCTGTCTGTTGAAGCAGACAACAGATACAGCCCACACAGTACATCTTCAGCAAGAAAATGAAGGCAATAACCTATAATAACTTGACTGACTATGAAAGCACATGGTGTATCTGGATCAAAACCATGTTCTTTTAAACACTTTACAAGTTATAGTTAAGTCTTGAGTTGAAAGTTTCGTCACAAGGAAGGTTAGGTTTTAAGGATATGTAAACATCTCAGGAGTATATGGAAAGCTGAAATTTGAGAGAAACATTTCACTGCGCTTTTTTTTATTGAAGTCTGATTCTACAGGCAAATGGTACCCACAAATTCTGCTCAGTGTTTCTCACCATTATTTTTCTAGTCTAATTGCTAGTTTTAAAATATAGTCTTAAAAAATTTTCAGCGGTGTAATCTCTTGCACCCAATTCTGCCCCTGTGATAAGCAATACTGCACACAAAGTATATGTCCATGGATGGGCAGTCAAGTCTGCTCCTTTGGAACCTTCATCAGAATCAACTGAAACTGTGACTTGAAAGCCACACTGAAAGCCACACTAACTGTAGTCGTTGAGACTGCTTCTAAAACTTTGGTACTTGACATTAATCTATATCTGTCTTGTTGAGGTAAATTTTAAAACCAATTCCTTTTGATGCAACACGTACTAAATACTCCTAGAGTACTCAAAGCTGTGTGAAAAAACTCCCTCCTACAAGGTTTCAGTCTGTGTTTGGCCAGCAGAATTACACACATTTAGCCACAGCACTGAACAGATTAAAAAAAACATAACTGAACTTTTTCTGACCTTCAGGGTAGGATCCAAGCTGGTTCAGATCTCACTTGAATTCTGCCTTCCAGGTTTATCCATTCCTCTTAAACTGGTTTCACTGCCCTCAATTTCATGCAGCTCTAATTCTAACATTATTTTCCTCTTGGTGCCTACAATTCTGACCAGCATAAGGATTAAATATGCTAGTAAAGGAAAGTTTCTGGATTTCAGGAAGAGCTGGCTTTTAATTCAAATGGTTTGTTTCATTGCTAGAGTCACTTATATCCTTCATTTTGTACTACAAATTGTTTTATGTCTTAGTGCAGATTTAAATCCATATTTAAGTGCTTTTGAAATGTCATTTCAGAATACTGGGTTTTGGAAACTTTGTTTCATTGCCAGGTTTTGTTTTGTTTTGTTTTTTTATGCTCTTTTCATAACAACACAATTTTGGAAAATATTTAATGTGTCCCTCCAGGATGAATGGCATAAACAAAACTAGCTAGAAATGTGGACAATAAAGAGAAAAAAAAGTTACATGCTGAAGCATGCACCCGAGGAAACACCATGCTGGAACAGACAGTCACCCATTCCGGAGGAGTCAGGAGAGGGTATTAACTTTATAAAACAACAACAAAAAACATACCCGATTGTCATTAACTGATTATTATATATTATTCCAATATCAAGACTGTAGAAAAAGAATACCCCTCCTGAAGGTTTTCCTCAGCTCACAGCTAGTGAACATGTTGAAAATCAAGAATTGACTTCTCACATTGAGAAAAAAAAAAAAGAGAGAAGGAGAGAGAGGAATACACTATTTTCCATATCCACCCCTTTTTACCCACTCAAGGCATCTCTCCTCAAGCTACAAATATTTAATGTCTAATGTTTCTTCTGGTCAATTTCTGACTGTACATATTACTCTCTATTTCAGTAAATATTCTATTTCTTTTTAAAATTCCTTTTTTGGGAAAATGGTCTCTTTAGCAGCATTCCACGGAACACTGACCTATGCAGCAGTCATTTACCAGACATGGATTTTTGATTTAATGGATGCTAAAAGTGGAATGACTGAGTCTAAAAGTGAGGTTCATTAGTCATGTGTGACAGAGAAGCTCCAAGGGAGCCCAGCAAGTCTGAGTGTCACATTGCTTTATGTGCCTCATTACAAAGTTAGGGTCCAGTAAGCTTAGATACTCTATTCAAAATACAAGAGCTAAAATACATGATTGGTCCTTCGTATTTTCACTTTAATTTCACTGAAGATTACCAGGTATGAGCAAAATGCAGAAAGTAAAAAAGAATATTCCAAAGAGTCCTCTCTCTTCCTATCTCTTTTCTTGTTTCCAAGCAAAATAATCATATCTTTTATCTCAGTGTTAAAGTTTCCCAAGCCCTCCTTATGCTTCTAAATTCAGACATAAGCTGAGCATGTTCCTCATAAACCCACAGCCTGAAGACCAGAACAAGCATCATATTGACCTTGGTTCTTTTCTCTGATGAAAATTGTAAACAGTGAAAGAGATTTGGCGAGAGGTAGATGTTAGTCTTCATGCTTTTGCTACTACTAGAGTGACATCTGCTGGTCCTATTCTGCCTTTTTAATTTTTAAAAAGCTGAAATCATAATAAAGTGTCAGCCTTAGAATTTAAGAACATACACATAATAACACTATTTAATACTGCAATATGCAGCCTGTCTCACACAGACTGCCAATCATATTTTCACGTTTCCTATACAGATGTCAACTGCCAGTGAACTTATAATAGCAGAGTACTTTCCCTGCCTACCTGTCTGTCCCATGTGCTGTTGAAAGCTGAGCCCACATTTACCAGCAAGGTAAATGATACAGTAGATGCTATGGTTATAATATACAATTGCTATGACTGTGGCAGACACCTACACTAAGATGCAATTAAAATGAAAAATACCACTTCACACAGATGCAATAAATAGCTGAGTTCCTCATCATGCTTGCTATGACATTAACCAAACAAGATCCTCAAGAGTTTGCATCTTCTGACTCTTATTCTGAGATTATAATGCATTAACAACTGCTTTCATTGTAGAAACCCTAGAGCGCTCAATGGTAAAAAATGAATAAATAAATAAAATATGTATAAATTTCCTTAGAGTGGAATACAAAGAGTAATGCAATGGTTGTATTAAATAATAATAATAGCAATAACAATAATAATAATAATAATAATAATAATAAATTGTCAAAAGGTGTACAAAGCCCAATTTTAGCCTAATGAGTCTATATATCTAAATAGGGAACCACAATCCAAGGTCTCTGCCAATTTGACAAAACTAGTAGTTTTTGGTTTCCATTGAAGAAACACAGTGTTGCAGGTGATATGCCTTTCAAAGCCTTTGTGGCCTAATCACCACTTTTATACATCTCTAAATCTGACATGTTTAGCTGGCAGTTCAGGCTACAATGCCAGTTCAATTAATCTGTGCTTTCCACATACCAGTCGCAATATACTGCCACCTTCTACATTTAATTATGTTTATAAACACTTTAATTATTAGTTTTTACAAAACAGAAGTTAAAATAAAATGCAGTCTCCCAAGGGATGCCAAGGACAAATCATCAACTAGTTCACTCATTTAATAAGCAGCTCCACTTGCAGCCATAATGGCTGGGAAAGAGAGGGGAAAGGAGCAGACTGTTTTTCAGAGTGATAGCATGTAGTCAGTGCATACACTGTGAGCGGACTAGTAATCTAATAGAAAAGGAAATGCACAAGCATGCAAACACATATTCATGTTGTCAGTTGTCTGAAGTGAGAAAAATGCCTCATCTCCTTGAGCATCCTAGCCAGTAGGATCCTGCCTAGATATCTGGAGAACTAGAATTCCATTAATAAATAAATGAAAATAAAAATTGAATTCAGAAACTGATGTTGAGTTCAAGATATATCCAGAGAAGAAGCAGAAGCTTGCCTGGAGCTGTAACGTCAAAGGACCGTGGCCTTGAAACCAATCAGCCTTGGCAGCTTTTAAAGATGCAACCACACAAAATATACCATGAAAATACTAATTATTATTTATTTACCGTGAAAATAATAATAATATTTTTATTACTGCCAGCAGAAGCATGAGCCTCCGTACAGCTGGGTGTGCTGTACACCCAATAGCTCTCAGCAAAACAGCACGAAACCCCTCAGTGAGGGTCACTTTCCCCATCCAGCTGCTCAAGAGACCCCTCCATGGGGGCCCTGCAGCAGCACCCACTGCCCATCGGCTGGCGTCAGCCCTGTCCCAAGCATGTCAGCCTGATGGAAGCCTCACTCTCTGCCCACTGCTTCCCTAACCAGCACCCAGGCTCCACAGGGACTGCTGCCTCCTTTTCTTTGTCTGCTTTGTTGAATTTTGCAAGTGCTTCATGGGTTTGCCCCAGGTGATCTTGTTTTCTTGCCTGTGCCACATTACCATTGAACAAGGGTAGTGCTGCAATGTCTTAGGGACCTGAACAGCTGCAGCTCAGGTGGAGAGGTTGCCCAGCAGCCTGGAGGGGGGCTGCCCCACCAGAAGCCACCCAGTGCAGATGGGCCTTTGCATACAAGTTTGAGCAGGGGACAGAGCTGGGGCTGGTCATGGAGACAGGGCTGGAGATGGGCCCCTGCAACTGAGGTGCTGAAATGTGGTTCCCCTGCTCACGCAGGGACTGCAGTTAGGGGTCCCAGGTGCAGCTGTTTGGGATTAGTGTTGTTCCCAGGGACCTGACACAGACAGCTGTCAAGTGGGTCTCACCTCAGCACCTGACATCACATTTGTTCACTTCCACACCACCATTAAACCTCTTGAATGAGCTTGTGCTGCATTTGTGCACAGCATGGGCAGCTAGCTGTCTTCGCCTATTTTGCATCCATGAAGGAGTGAAAAAAGACTTGCTGCAGACACAGTTGTGGACTTACAAAGCTGAAATATTTTTCAGCTTACTCTGTAATGTGAGATTTTACATGAGTAGATGACAGTAATTTGAAATGTGATTATTCAGGATTTTGTAATGTGTGATAAATCTTTCAGGCAGATATTTGATTCTTGCAGTGCCATGCACACCTTTTCATAGCTTTGTTCAAGCAAGTTCACCATTCTCTGCACAATACTGAGTAGAATGAACAGCAACAGCTGCTAGGCTAAGTGATGTCATGGGTTAGCAAAGAATCCAAAACCCAAATGACTAAGTCTTAAAATTTGACTGTTTGAGATATTACTGAAGTCCCACTAATCCAGCAGTAACAAAAAGTTTGTCATGCTTCTTCTGAAAATAAATAAACTCAATCTGTTGCAATTCTAGTTCAGTATCTCATCTGAATATGGAATAGTGACTAGTAATGTCTCATCTGAACTGAAGTTTCAGTGCAAGACAATGATTAATCAATTGCAAGAAAAACATCAACAGAACTATAGAAATGAGTTAATGAGAAGGAAAAAAATCATTGAAAGAATTATAACAGTCAACCTACAAGTGTAAGAAAATGGAACTATTAATACTGACTGAATATGAAAATCTGATGCTCAAGCAATTTTTTATACTTTCATTTAATTTTTCTTTGAAAGTTGTTTTTAGTAAATAAATAATGGTAACATTTGTTAGCATTGACAATTAAACAATTACGATGTTTCAGTAATCTCATATAATGCACTTAGATTTAATTAAGGTAGATTTTAATATTAAAATAGATGTTAAAAGTTCAAAGAGACCAAGTCCAGGGTTATGCAAAGGGCACACGGATTCTGTTAGTGGCAGTAATAATACACTGAAATGCATGACCACAAGGTGGTTGTGTATCCAACACCATTTAAAAGGTACCTTCAGAAGTGTCTTTACATCACACATGCTGAATTTTGTCAGAAAGTGCAGTTGCTCTCTGAATGAGATCACACTTACTTATCCAACTCATCATTAGAACAGTGTAGGTTTTGTTGTTTTTGTAGCTGTTATTTTCTTAATGTAGAGCATTTATTATCAAGAGGAGAATGTTCTTATGTCCTTTGCTTGCAGAAAGCTATCCACATACAGAGTGAAATACTCTCCATTTGCATGGGAATATCAGATGCCGAATTTCTTTTTGAGGTGTTGCATCCAATGAGTCTGATTTCTCAGCAAATGACTTGCTTGGCTCCTTGAACTCATTTTAATTAAAGACAATTCTGTGTGGTTTGTGCAGACTTTGACACAAGCAAAATTCTTATTTATATATCTATTGCTGAATCTCTGGATAGGCTGTAAAACCACAAAATGTTTGATTACAGATCAACCTAGATCAACCTATCTAGAACATGAATTTTCAGGGAATTATATGACACTGACATTCTTATCCATTATTTTGAATGAAGTGGATTAATGATATCTACTCTAAATTTACAGATAAATGTCTAAAAAATTGCCTCTAGTTTTATCAAAAGAATAAGTGATATGCTATGACACTAAGCTTCATATAGAGGTGAAGATCCAGGAGCTTTGTTTTTGTGACATATCCCAACAAGATATCTGCTACCACATGCACATTAATGTGTTACATGTGATCTCTATAGAAAGATGACAGCACAGAGATCATAGACTTAGCTGAACATATGGAATATATGTTAGCTGAACAAGCAGGAGGGTGCACAGGGAGAGTGGAAGGTGGGTCATTTTCTTCTATTCTGGGAGCAACAGAAGAAGGAGCCTTCTACTGAAACAAATATGGTGTCCACCCACAGCACCTGCCAATTTGAGGCTGAAACCTGAATGGAGGGGCCACCACCTCCCCAGGCAGATGCCTACACTCAAACAGACCTCACAAAGACAAAAAGAGCTACCCAGATCCTCACTTCCAGGGAACTCTAGAACCTGGAATTCCCCACAGATCCTGAAGGCAGAGGTGGGTGTCATGGATGCAGCTGGTTGAACCAACCTCTCAAGCAGGTTGCTATGTTATGAGAGGAGCTCACCAGGCAATGTAGCATCCAGAAATACGAGCGCGAGATTGATAAATGGGTATTATGTGCTGACATGGGCCGGGCAACAGCCCTGCCTTAGTCTCCCCCTTGCCCTTGAGGTGCCCCTGCACAACAGATATGATGCTCTAGGGCTGGAGAAAGGAGACTGTGTGAGTAATGGTAAAGACCTTGGAAAGGGCAACTATACAATGTTGGCTCAGTCAACTACCTCTGTCAAAAACAGTGCCGTTAAAAAAGTGCAAAGGGTGTTAGTAATTGGAGACTCCTCACTGAGAGGCACTGAGGCAGCCATTTGTCATCCAAATAATCTCTCCAGAGAGGTTTGCTGCCTGCCCAGGGCCCACATTCATGATATTACGAAGACGCTGCCAAGGCTGGTGGGGCCAGAAGACTATCACCCATTCCTATTCTTTCATGTAGTGACCCTACATGAGGCTGCAATAAAGAGACTCTGAAATATCAGAAGGGACTTTATGTCCCTCAGAAAGGTCTTGAAGGGATTGGGAGCATAAGCAGTGTTCTCCTCTGTCCTCACAGTTGGAGACTGGGGCCCAAGAATAAGGAGGAAAATGGACTGAGTGAATGATTGGTTGGATGGCTGGTGCCATGCTCAAGGATTTGGGTTCTATGATCTCAGACACACTTTTGAGAGACTGGGCATGCTGCCCCCAGATGGGGCACACCTGACCAGGTGGGGCAAGAGTGTTCTGGGCATCAAAGCTGGCTGGGCTTATTAGCAGGGCTTTAAACCAGATTCAACAGAGGAAGGGGATGTGCTTCTGAATGATGGAAGCAAACCTGGGAACACTGTTACTTTAGGAAGAAATGGGGAAATACTTGTGAACTGTTCCTAAGCAATTAAGGATTCCTTGAAAAGGTGATGTGGCCAGTAGCACAGCTGAACTGCCTCCACACCAATGCATGTAACATGGGAAACAAGCAGAAGGAGTTGGAAAACAGGGTGCAATTAGAAAATTACGACCTAATTGCTATCATGGAAATTGCCCTATGTGTTAGGGAAGGGATTGATTGCAAAGAGATGCCTCTGAGAAACAGCCACAAACAGGCTGAGAGCTTATGTGTGAAAGTTAAGGACCAGAGCAATAAAGGACACCTTGTGGTTGGGGTCTACTACAGGACACCTGATCAAGGGGAACCTGTTGACGAGGCCTTCTTGCTTCAACTACAAGAAGCATCATGCTTGCATGCTTTCATCCTGATGAAGGACTTCAACCACCCAGATGTCTGCTGGGAAAGCTACACAGCAGGCTGTAAGCAATCCAGGAGACTCCTGGAGTGCATTGATGATAACCTCCTGGTCCAGGTATTAGACAAACCAACCAGAGAAGAAGCATTACTCGACCTAGTGCTCACTAGTGCAGATGAACTCATTAAAGTGGCTAATATTGGAGGCAGTCTGACCATGCCCTGGTTGAGTTTGTGATCTCAAGGAATATGGGCCTGGTAAAGAGCAAAGTCAGGACCCTGAACTTCTAAAGCTGCAAGCTGTTTAAAGACCTAGTGGGTAAAATCCCCTGGAACACTGTCCTTAGGGGCAAAGGAGCTGAAGAGAGCAGGCAACTCTTTAAGGACGTTTTCCTTAGAGCACAAGAACTCTCCATATCCCTGTGTAAGAAACCAACCAGGGATAGAAGGAAACCAGGATGGCTGTGCAAGTCCTGCTGGTCAAACTGAGGTGCAAGAAGAAAATGCACAGACAGTGGAAGAAGGGACATGTGGCCTGGGAAGAGTTACAGGGATGCTGTTCAGATCTGCAAGGATGGGGTCAGGAAAGCCAAGGCATAGATGGAACTGAGCTTGGTAAGGGACACGAAGAATAACAAGAATGGATTCCATAGGTACATTGGCTAGAAAAGAAAGGCCGAGGAGAATATACCCCCTATAATAGATGAGAAGAGTGAACTGGTAATGACAGACACAGAGAAGGCTGAGGTACTCAACAACTTCTTTGACTCGGTCTTCACTGCCAGTCAGGCTTCCCACATCTATCATTTCCCTGAACCTGTAGATGAGGGCTGGGGGAGCAAACTCCTTCCCACTGTAAGCAAAGAACATGTCTGAGACTGCCTGATGAAACTGATATACAAATCTATGGGGCCCAATGTCATGCACCCCAGGATCCTGAGGGAACTAGCTGACGTAGTTGCTAAGCCTCTTTCTAACATATTTGAAAAGTTTTGGAAGTTGGGTGAAATCCCTTCTGTGACTGGAAAAAGTGGAAACATCACTCCCATTTTTTTAAAGGGTAGAGAGGAGGACCTGGGGAACTACAGACCAGTGAGCCTCACCTCTGTGCCTGGGAAGATCATGGAACAGATCTTCCAGAAAGCTCCTTCAGGGTCACTCTCTGTCCCTGCTCCACATGGGGTCCCTCCCACAGGATGCTGTCCTTCCCTAACTGAGCCTGCAGGGGCTGCCCACAGGCAGCAGCTCTTCAAGAACTGCTCCCACACGGCTCCGTACCACGGGGTCCATCCATCCCCCAGGAGCAAACTGCTCCAGCACGGGTCCCCCACGGGTGGGCGGCAGCTCCCCCCAGACCCCCTGCTCCTGTGTGCGCTCCTCTCCACGGGCTGCAGCTCCGACCCGGGCCCTGCTCCTGCAGGGGCTCTCCATGGGCCGCAGCCTCCTCCAGGCCACAGCCACCTGCTCCAGCGGGGGCTCCTCCACGGGGGGGCTGCAGCGTGGAGATCTGCTCCATGTGGGACCCATGGGCTGCAGGGGGACAGCCTGCTTCACCACGGTCCTCACCACAGGCCGCAGGGGAACTGCTGCTGCCTGCCTGGAGCACCTCCTGCCCTCCTCCTGCTCTGACCTGGGGGTCTGCAGGGCTGGTTTTCTCTTCTCTCTCTCCCAGTTGTGGTTGTACAGCAGTTTTTTTCCCCTTTCTTAAATCTGCTCTCACAGAGGCACAAACAACATCACTCATCAACTGGCTCTGGCCAGCCGCAGGTCCTTTTGTAGCTGGCTGAAACTGGCCCTTATCTAACATGGGGCAGCCGCTGGATTCTTCTCACAGAAGCCACCTGCTACCAAAATCTTGCCATGTAAACCCACTACATCTCCAAATTGGAGAAGTATCAATTTGATGGGTGGACCATTCAGTGGATAAGGAACTGGCTTAAAGACTGCATCCAGAGAGTGGTGGTCAATGCCTCTATGTTCTGGTGGAGGCTAATGACAATTGGTGTCCCTCAGGGGTTTCTCTTGGGGCTGGTAGTGTTTAGTATATTTATCAGTGATGTAAACAATGGGATTGAGTGCATCCTCAGCAAGTTTATGGAGAACATCAAGATGAGTGGTGCAGTTGATACAGCAGAAAGAGGGGAAGCCATCCAAGGAGACCTGGACAAGCTAGAAAAGTGGACCCATGTAAACCTCATGAGGTTCAACACATCCAAGTGCAAGGTGCTGCACCTGGGTCAGGCCAATCCCAGGTATGAGTACAGACAAACACCAAACAAAGCATAAGGGAGTAAGTAGATATGGTGCCTGCCCAGGACCTAGGGAAATGCTTTGTAGGTACTGCTGCAGGCACTGAGTCTGCTGTTAGCTGTAAGCTATAAACTAGAACATTATTTTTATTCTATATTTTTCAAATCCTTTAAGTAAAAGCTTGACCTTAGAAGGCCTTCGGAACTGTTACATGAAGCTTCTACTTCAGAAGTGTTCGAACTTTTCAGAATCTGGGAGATGCACCAAGTGAAGCTGAAAATGCTCTCTGTATCTCCTTGGAGGCAGAGGATATAACCACTATGTTCAGTGACCTCTTAACAACTTGTCCTTCAGGCTTAGGACGCACTTTGATAAATCTGCACCCACAGACTAGAAATGTGGGTATTTGTCTCAGACAACAGTAAGTTTGGATGTTCTGATGAGCACAAATTAGTACTGCTTTTGTGAGAAGCAAGGGGAACAAATATCCTAGAGGTCTGAGGAAATTCTTGGTATAACACATGCTAGCAGAAATACTTTCCTAGGTCTTTTCTTTCCCTTTGCAACAGTGCAGGTGCCTTATTTGCAGTCTCAGTTTGCAATCATACAGCAACTTTGTCAAATGCACAAATTCTGAAGGCATCAAAATAAGAGTACAAATTGTGCCTAGATGTTCCAGCTATGGAACAATCTTTCAGCAGAGATCAAGGAAATTCATAATCTGATGGTCAAACATCTTTTTTCTTTTCTTTTTTTTTCTTTTTTTTTTAAAAATAATTTCCAATGATAGAAACATCGTTTTCTGTTCCCAAATCAAGGTTCCCACAGCAGAATCCAAACAATGCAAACATAATAATAATAATAAAATATATAAATATATTATTTACCCCTAGATGGAAGACCAGATGGGGCTTCCATAAGTGGAATGAGTGCAATTACTTTTTGGTAAAAGCGTGTCTCTGACAGTACAGCATATCAACATATTCCTCTCTTCTATTTCTGTTCTTTTCGGTGCGATATATTTAGCCTTTCTTATTTAAAATTGTTACATCCAACTGTTGTGTGTTCCCACCTCCCTCTTCTCCTACTCCTCAGAAATAAAAAAAATACCTACCTGTCATTTAAAGCTGGAAGGACAGGGGTATTTAGGCATCTACATCCCACTGAAATCAACCCTAGTCCTGTGCCTATATACTCTTGAGAGTCTGACCTTCTCTTTTCGCACATGGGTAATCCTTTCATCCAGCTAAATAAGAACTCGGACACGGACAAATCAAGAGCCAAGTGACAAAATTTCTGATCTGAAAGATGATGGAAGAACTGCATCTCTGTGGAAAATTAGAAGTCTGATTTTCCACAGAGACACAAGGGAGTCTGGTAGTCATGGCAGACCTGATAGGCATTAGCTCTTCCCAGCTTGCCTGTCATACAAGAGCATGAGTGCTTAATATGGAAATTATATGAAAATTTGTGCCATATGTGGATGGTCTTATGCTAGGCAACCTACTCACTCTCCTTCTGAAAACATAATTTCAGGAGAGCCATGTGTTTAAAAAAAAAAAATAGGAAAGAAAAAAAAGATATGTCAACTAGAAATACCCATTTTTTCTGCATACTTTTCAACGGGAAACTAAGAAACCAGAATGGCATTTTTAGGACACCTAGTAGTACTTGAAATACATGCCAGACATTTGATTTCCCGTCTTTAGGAAGCCATTAAACTAGGACACTTTCTCCGATTCACAGAAAAAGCCTACAATAATCAACATGCTAAACATCTGAGTCCTGGGGAATATCCCTGGAGTGCATGAATTATATTTGAAGGCAGCAGCAAGTTTTGGACAAGCAACAAGAAAGTATGATAACAGAGGTAAGCAGTGGCAGAAATGTATGATCTCTGCAGCGCTTGACCCTTCACACAACAGATAGAAAGCTCAATTGGGCTCTTGAGAAAAGAGGGATACAAACGTCACAGAAGACTAGATAATGACTTCTGTTTTATGTGTTTCGTCTTCTCCGTGTTGTTGTGTGCCACATAGGCAGTGCATCTCAAGACAGTCAACAACAACACAGTCCTGCTATCTCACAGAAATACTTGAATAACATGCAGAAAAGGAAAATTTGTATAACGAGAGCTATTGAGAAAAGAGGAATACAAAGATCATGGAACACTTTGCAGAAGCATTAGGGACAGAATGAGCTCAGAAGTCATCTGGAACCCTTGGAGTCTGGGAAGAACCATTTAATTCCTGAGCTGTAACAGCATGGTACCTGTTAAGTCAGCTCTGCCAATCACCTTGCTCGAGCCATGGAAAGGTACTGCTCCCCACATCTTCTTTATGTTGGTAAATCGAACAGTTAACAAAACAAGAACTTCAACATGCATCAAAATAATCTAACAATGGTAAGAATGGAGACACCATGTCCCACACAGATTTTCTAGTGCCAAAGCCACTAATCCAATCCTCCACAACCAAGAGAAAGTTTTCCTTTCTCCAGATTTTTTCTTGTCTCTGGGGTCAGAGACTCCTGAGGGCAGGCCTTAGCAGTGAAGACTGAAGCAAAGAAAGCATTCAATAACTCTGCCTTCTCTGTATCCTTTGTCAACAGGGCACCCAGCCCATTCAGCAGCCGGCTGACATTTTCCCCAGTCTTCCTTTTGCTACTGATGTATTTGAAGAAGCCCTTCTTGTTGTCCTTGACATCCCTTGCCAGATTTAATTCCAAATGGGCCTTAGCCGTCCTCATCACATCTCTGCATACTCTGACAACATTCCTATATTTCTTCCAAGTGTCCTGTCCCTTTTCCCACATTCTGTATGCTTCCTTCTTCTGTTTGAGTTCTTCCAGGAGCTCCATGCTCACCCATGCAGGTCTTCTGCCCCCTTTGCTTGAATTCTTACTGATAGGGGTACATCAATCCAGAGCCTGGAGAAAGTGATGCTTGAATATTGACCAGCTCTCTTGGACCTCCATCCTTCCCCCCTTCCCACATCCTTCTAGGATCCTAACCCCTTGGATTCTACCAAGTAGGCCCCCGAAGAAGCCAAAATTTGCTCTCCTGAAGTCCAGGGTTGTGATCTTACTGCCCTGCTTCCTCCTCACAAGATCTTGAATGTCACCATATCATGGTCACTGCAGCCAAGGCTGCCCCCAGCCTTCACATCTCCAACCAGTCCTTCTTTGTTTGTTAGTACAAGATCCAACAGCACACCTCTCATCATTAGTTTCTCCACCACCTGTGTCAGAAAACTATTCTCAATGCTCTGCAGGAACATCCTGGACTGGTTGTGGCCAGCTGTGCTGTCTTTCCATCAGATATCAGGGTGGTGGGAACCAACATCTGTGATTGTGAGCCTACTTTCATCTGTCTGTAGAAGGCTTAATCTACTTCCTCTTCCCAATCAGGTGGCCTGGAGCCAACACTCACAACAGTATCAGCCATGGAGGCCTCCCTTTTAATTCTTACCCATAAGCTCTCAACTTGCTCTTCATCCACCCCTAGGCAGAGCTCGATGCATTCCAATTGCTCTGTCATATAAAGAGCAACTCCACCACCTCACCTTCCTGACCTGGCTTTCCTAAAAAGCATGTAGCCATCCATGATAGCATTCCAGTCACGTGAGCTGTCCCACCATGTTTCTGTAATCACAGTGATCATAGCATTGTGACTGCGCACTGATCTCCAATTCTTCCTATTTATTTCCCATGCTACATGCATTGCTATACAAGCATTCTGGGGAGGTGATCAAGCCTACAGGTTTCCCAGGAGGGGTGCAAGAGGATCCTCCATAGCAAAGTCCTGCACTCACATCCTGAATTGAGCTGCTTTTTGCTGTCTACCCCAACCCTGCAATTCTCACCTTCACCCATCTTTCCTAGTTTAAAGCCCTCCTTACCACGTTGGCCATCCTGTTAGCAAGGACATGAGCCCCTCTTAGTAAGGTGGATCCCATCTCTCCCTATTAGTTCTTGATCTTCAGACAGGGTTCCATGATCATGGAAACCAAAACCCCCTAGTCAACACCAGCAGTGCAGCCAGTCGTTAACTTGGAAAATCCATCTCCTCCTCCTCCCATTCTTCCCCCTCACTGGAATTATTGAGGAAAAGATGACCTGGGCTCCCAGGCCCTTGATCACCACGTGCAGAGCTCATGTTTGATGGTTTCTAATTTAAGCTTAGTTTCATTAGCACTCACATGGAAAAGCAGCAGAGGGTAATAATCTGACTCATGGACACGCTTTGGCAGTCTTTCCATGACATCTCTTATCCAAGCCCCTGGCAGGCAACAAGCCTCTCTAGACAAGAGGTCAGCAGCTGGGTGCCTCCATACCCAGAAGCAGGAAGTCATCCGCAACAAACACCCATCTCTTCTTCTGGGTGTTCCAGTTAGGCACAGGGCCTGTCGGTCCAGATACATGCCCTGAAGTCTTGCCCAGCTCTTACTCAGCATGGAGGGCACTGAACCTGTTCCTCAATGACAAGGCTTCAGGGGGAGTAAGAGCCTTTCTCCTCCTATGAGAAGTGACCAGATTCCAGCCCTCTTCTATGGTGTTATGATATACCACTTCATATGGCACAGAGCCCTGTACGGGGCTGGGACTCTTGGGGCTGCATGGTCTCCATGAACACCCTGTCTATCTCTTGCTCATCTTCTTGGATGCTTTGCAACCTGCTGACTTCCTCTCGTAAACCCCTTACCTGACAACACATCTCATGGACAACAGCATATCTTCTGTAGGAGAGCTGACTGTCAGTACAGGCCTCCCAGAGAGGCCCTAAGCACTCCCTGCAGCCTGAGACCTGAAGAGACACATCTGAGTTACAGGGTCTGTCTAGGTTAAGACTTCCAACACAGCTAATGCAGTGACTCCAGCAGCTATTGGGGAATATGTTCTGCGGCATCATGACCATTTCCGAGGAAGCGTACTCTACAAGGACTGGAAACAAGGTGCCCTCTTGCACTCTTCTGTGTAAACTGCTGCGCAAACAGCTGTGTCTGTTCACTGCTTCTAACATAATTATTGGTTGTATATGATTATTAGCATTGATAATATAACATAAATATATATTGTATTATATTATATAAATATATATTTATAATATAATATATTTATATAACTAATACAACTGAAAGGAAAGACCATACAAAGCTATATACCTCATCTCAGGAAGTATAGGCTGATGTTCACAGTTCTGAGTAAAGATCCAAGAGGAGGGAAAGGAAATAACTCAGCAGATTTAGAATACAGAAGATGATTAAAGATGTCCTTGATTTTTGAGAGGAAGTAAGGGGAAAAAGAAGGGGTTTATACCTATAGTCATAAAGAGCCCGTCCAGAGGGGTAACTTCTAAATTAGGCTGTGATACGTTATCAAATTATAAATCTATTTTTAGACTTTGTGAATAGTGTCACCCATAGCTTGTTGAAGCTACCCAGAATCCAAGAAGGAGAACTTGTCATGTCCCAGGCACTCTGAGGATGCAGCTGTAGCTATGAGTGGAAGAACAATGCACAGTACATCTAGTCAATTCCTTCCTTTTTTTCCATGTCAGAAATGTAATATTATATGTTTTCCTGAAGTGTTTCAGTTTTTAACAAAATATAAAAGTGCTGGTGAACATCAAAATATTGAATACTCCTTTCAGTTGTTTTTCTCTATATAGACCTTCCCATTAACATCTCCTGCAGAAATACCCATTACTGCAAATTTTGTAATTAATTTTTTTTCAGGAAAAAAAAAGTGAACACAAAAGTTTTAAAACAAGTTGTAATTGTTTAAGACTTCAAGCTGTTTCCTACACAGGCTGAAACTTGCACATGGCTGTCAAGGTCTTTCTTTTCTGATATCACAGAGAATACTCTCTGTGTCTCTCCAGTAATGACAGGAATTAGTATTTTCCCTTCCAGATATTTTTACACTTAAACTCCCCATTACTACTGGAGCTCTCCCACACAGCCAGAGAATCTGGAATAATGGAGATCAACCCTTTCCTTTCATCTTACCCTCCTGAAATTCCAGTAAGAAATAAAGTGTAGTGTATAGGGTTTATGCAGCAATATCTGGGTAGCAGGGCTGAGGGGTAGCAAAAAAGGACTTTTGATCTCTTGTTCTATCAGCTGCCAACCAAAGATCCTTACTTTAACAGCAGGACATCAAGTAATTTGTTTAGTGTTATTTTATTGTTGGGTCTAATGCACTATCATCAATAACAAAGAAATATGCGAAGCTAACAACCAGCTCCATGATAGACACTTTTGCAATGGGTCTTCTGTGTCTTGGAAGTGAAAAATATTTTAAACACTTTTCATTTCAGAAAAAAATCCCTTATGTAATACAGCGAATAAAAGAGAATTTGTGCCAAATTTCCAAACTACAATGAAAACTTTTCTAGAGCAGAGATAATTTTTAAATATTCTTTGTATAACGGTTGCAAAAAGGAATTAAGACTTACTATAAGAAGGGAGATAGATGAGATTTTTTTCAACCATTCAACTAGATGCCAACAAAATATAGATATTTTCAGTCAATCAAAAAAAGAACATTTTTCATCCTTTGAAAAGGCATGTCTGGAAGTACATACAGAGATGTCAAACAGCTAAGCTACAGTGGATTCTGATAATAGAGAGATCTGAAAGTGAGGAGGCTGGGAAAATACTGTGCTGAGTAGACACTGTGTTTCCTGCGTTTTTGTGCTCACAACAGTTCTGCAGTGTCTGGCAGTACCTAGAAATATAATTACTGCTGGGAAGACTTTTTTTTTTTTCCCTGGGAACTGGAATCACACACTGTTCAGTCACCAACATCTCTCAGAGTGGCCTGAGGGGGGAAAAAAATCACTACTGAGATATTATCATTTGAGAAATGGTGCTCTTCCTAGAGCACTGGTGCAGTTAATGCAGCTTCTGGAAAAAGAGAAAGAGAACAGTTTTCTGGAAGCCATCTGAGATAGACTTAAGCGCATTTGCAATAACTGTTACTAGGAAAGACATTCTGTAAACGGAAATACGTTCAGATAGTAAGAAAGCATTAATCAGCAAAATGACTGATGAAGTATAAAGTTCATTTATACTTTGATGTTGGTAGAGGGGAACAAATAGGGATTTTTCATTTTTGACAGGACCTTCCCTCCCATGCACTGCTTCATTTTTAATACAAACCATTTTTAGTGATCAGGTAGTTACTACCTTGTTGAAATGGCAGTGATGGGAATGAGGAGTAAAAATTGACCATGCTGTAGTAGAGAATCATCTTGAAATACGTCATGAAAGTATTTCCATTAGGAGTCAGCATTCATTAGCATTAACACTCACTGGCATTCATTACATCCTTAAGAAATTTAGAATAAACACTGATGGATTTGTTTGTTTGTTTGTTTGTTTTAGGATGAATTGTTCACCATCTGACAAGAAAAGCCATATTCAGACCCTGACCCTCTCTCTGTTTGTAAGGTTATCTCAGGAAAACAGTAAGAATTCAGCAAATACAGTGAAGGAAAAAAAAAAAAAAATGTTGCTTCTTGTGCGATATAAACTTCCACTGCAATCTTTTTTTACCTCCATTTGTCCAAGTTAGACATAGACTTCATCTTGCAGATACTTTTATACTTCTTTATAGTAAAACTATTAGGAGGAAATATGAATTTTTCAATCTGTAGGACATAAGGCATACCATGGCATAACTAGTGAAGAGTGTAGCAAGAGCAGGATAAAAAGGAAGTGTGGAATAGGCCAATATTTATTTTTTTCTTTCTCTCGTCACATTTCTAAGCTTGTAACTATGTTTTATTACAGTTTAGTATCACAGTGCAACAGTATTTACAGAACTAGTGATATCCCATGTTCAGGGGCTGTTACTCTTTTGTCTGTATCTCAAGATAGATCAATTTGGGTTTCCAAATGCTCTTATATGTACAGACCTTTAAGTTTCTGCTTCTGAAAGTTTTCAAATGGTAGCATCCCAGATATCAAGTGAAACACCAGGAAAACCTGATTAACTTTAAGGAACACAATCTAGGAAGTGCTGAGACCTACCAACCTAGGCTTACCTATAGATGCTCAATGTCTCAAAGATTGCAACCCCACTTTCCTGTCCTCTCTTCTCATCCCCTTTTATCATTCACACTCTTGATGAGAGTGGTGACCCACTCCCTTTGTGGACTTCAGCTCCTCAGCGAATAAAAAACACCATTGCATACAGACTGGAAAAGTTTTGTGAGGAAATAAACATAAGATGTACTTTCTACTTCTCTTTATGTTAAATATTCAAAGCAGATCAGTCCTGGGCTACTCCTTAAACACTATTCTGCACAGAAGAAATTTGCCTTAGCCCCAGAAGCCTAAAAGTAAAGCCACAGCCAAAGCTCCCATTACCAACTTTCTGCCTCTAGATGGCAGAAAAAAATCAAGTTTGCTGTTTGGAACTGCTATTTTTTTTCACACTATAAAGCAGGAAGAAAATAAAATAGAACTGTTCTTCTAGTACAATAATATTCTCATTAAGAGCATTTCTTCTGTATGTATATACTCCGTGGATTCTGGTTTCTCCCATACCAAAAAATACTCTCAGCTCAGAGTGTAGAGTATTCATTCACAGATACAATCTTGTTTAGATTGGGGGGGGGGGGGGGGGGGGGGGGGGGGCGCGAAAGAAAAAGGAAAAAAGAAAAAAAAAATGCACCTGTCATTGATAAAGGGACCAAAAGGGACCAAGGCAGAAGATAGAAACTTTTGTTTCTTTTGGAAAGAAACCAACAGCAGTATGATACAGTGGACTATTTCAAAGAACAGCCATAAAATTCCAGTAGCTGCCAGCTTATTTTGAAATTAGATGAGTGTGCTGTCTTCACTGTTAAATCACTTAAGAAAATGCTGCCATATTATGATCATATATCAGTATTGTAACAGAGTTTAGAGGCCTCAGTCAAGTAACAGAAAGTCACAGCGTCCTTGTCAAGCTTTATAGAAATGCTTCCACATCATCCAAAATCTGATCTAGGTATAAAATGAGATTCAGAAAGTGGGATTTCATTGGCTTCGCTACAGGTTATACCTACATCTGCACACATAAATTACCCCAAAAGCTTGTCTCTCAGTCTTATGTCACTTTTCTCACTCTAGTCTCCATTTGCAATCCCATTTTATGACCTGGCTGGTAGACTACTAATCTTTCCAAATGCAGCTTCCACAGACTAGAAGACTACTACTGCCTGCCACAGCTGAGCTGTGTTACTAACCCTCTTCCCTTTTTATAACAATAAAAATCACTGACAGCAGTATACCCAGCTCAGATACTCCCAGGACTCTAAAAGCTGAACCCTTCAGCAAAGCATTTAAAAGCCTTCAGCAAGAGCCAGAAAAAAAATCACCTTCTTACCTTGTATATCACACTTTTAGCACTTTGCGAGCTCTACACAAAACGCATATGATCATTAAAAGAAAAAAAAATGCATGAGCAAATCCTGGAAAATCTTCTTCCTAGGTTAGTTGTAAATAATAAGGAGGTACAGGGAAGGGGATGGGGCATTCATAAACCAACAGTCATGGGGCACCTAAGACTAAAAAGCTGCAGCCACAGAGGCCTGAGACCCTTTGTTTTCAGTTTGTTTTAGAATTTCTAGGAGAAAACTCTAAATATTCATAAATGTTCACGTTAGGAGACTTAATACTCATATCTGTGGCTAACAGTGAATATGTTCTTCCAAAAATACTGCCATTTTATTAAATCGGATGTTTCATGGTGCAAGGATTTTGTGAGTGCAGGTAGGTAGAGATGTCTCTTACCTACCCACCTTTATGTCCTCCCCACCACTACTACGAGAGGGTCCCAGCCCTTGGTCCCAGCTGCCAGCCCGCGGCCCCTACCAGGCTGGTGGCAGAGCCGAAGGCTGTTCGCTGACTGCTGCTGTCTGGCAAGCCGCAAGGTGGAGACACGCCACCACAAAGGCGGAGACACTGCAGCCAAAGCCCCGAGCCCCTTGCTGGAGCCAGGCAGCTGTAAAGTGTCTGTGGAGGCTGCAGGGCTTTGACCACGCCGACATGTGAACAGATTATCAGCACAGAATAGAACTGACCAAATTATTCAGAGCAAAAATCTGCTTTTGGTAAGTATGTAGACTTAAATTTAATTTTGCGTAAATATTTCTCCTAATAAAGCATCTTTGCTGACATACGTATGTTGCAAATGAACCGAGAAATGAGCAACCACAGGTGATAAAGACATGGTCTTTTGCATATTCCTTCCACTTTGATCGTAAAGCGTCTGACTCATCAGTCAATTTCTGTGCACATTAATCCTAAAGAGCTATCTTAAAGAGCTTGATTTGGCTCTTGATTTGCCTCACAAACCATGGTCTTTAACAACTGTGATATCTTACAGAAATATGTGAAGAGGTTTAGTCAGTGGGAAATTTCCATTCATGTTTCTTTTACATATTTAGACTTTGTTTTGACTCATCTCGCATACAGACCCAATATACTACCTCTAATGTTCATTTTTCTTTTCATAACACTTTCAGTTTGTACTCATATGGCCTAACCATATGGCAGCTGAAAACTGCTGAATATTGGTGAGGAGAAAGTGTCTCCCATGGTCTTTCAAATGTCCGGTTGGTACAACATCTTTCTCTCTCTTTCTCTCTCTCTCTTTCTCTTTTTTTTTGTTTGTTTGTTTGTGTGTTTACTGAGCCATGTGTGGCACATTTGCATTTTAAGAAGAAATGGAACAACCGGGGACACTTCAGTGAAGGGTACAGAGGGCCTCTCTCTCAGTACCTGTCACCTGGGACCTACAGCAGGGAGGACAAGGCCAGAGCCAGGGCCTGCCTGAGTGACAGCTCCCTGTCAAGGGTACAACCCACCCAGGCTGCAAAGCAGGTAGTAGACCCTAATGGCATCAGGAACAGGCATGGCCTGGTATTGCTGTGTGCACCTTGAACAACATTCCTGACTTTTACCACCAGCATATTGTCCTATTGCAAGTCCTCTGCATACAATTCATAGCACAAATCATCGTATACTCTTCCCTGAAATATTTTTTGCTAGATGTTCGTCTCCATTTTTTCACCTTTCCATACTTCAGTGTAATTTCTCTGTATTGTGATCAGGTTATTCAGTTATGCAATATAGGGGAATGATTTAAAGCAAAAGAAGATGGAGAAAAAGAATGTATCTCAGATGGAAGAGCCAAGAACATTAAATGCATTTTTCTAAGACATCTACATGATGCACATCAATACAGGGTTAGCTGGGCAGAAAATGTTCCTCTCCTAAAGGCATTTCAATATTCACTTAAAAGAACCCAAGCAATCAGAAGCACTGAATGAATGGATGATAGTCCAGGAACTTCAGCATTTTCTTTCAGCAATAACTGGAATAGTTAGAACAGTGCATTTTGTAAGAACAGTGTATTTTGTAGTTCGGAAGGAGAAACGTGCACATGAGACAAACGATCACAGCTCTTCATCAAAAGAAATGACATCATTTGTTCTCAGAATGATAAAAAATATGCTGAAGTCAAAAGATTAATTTTCTTTTCATATTAAGAAAACTTTTTCTGCCAATTACATTAGCATGATTGAAAGTAAAATCACTGCCTTTTAGAAGTTATGCCACAGGTGTCATGACAAAGCTTGTGTGATGGTTCTTCTCTACCAACTCCTCAAAATTGTTGACTCCGTAATGAACCAAATTTCTGCAAATCCAGTTAGTTCTTATGGGTTCTGTAAATGAGATGTATTCTGTGCCGCTATGTTTCATGACATGAAATCCAAAACAGAAGGAAGAATTTTCTTTAGGCAAGCAAAATACAGCTGGCAGACAAGGAGGGAGAGGTCCTGAATTATTCCAGCTCATTTTGAGGAAGGTTTCTGTGGCTACTTAAAAGAATGTGTCAACTTTTTCAGGCAGAAGCAAGCAACAAAGTGCCACTCCTATTAGGAAGCAAGCTCTTCCACCAGTTGAAAACAATATAGTGTCCTTCTGACACCTAACAAGAGAAAGAAACACTATTGTTTGAAATATCAAACTTCCCTAAATCTTAAAGTTTAGAGTGAGATAATTATCATGCAGCCCCCAAAATTATATAAGATGTTTGGTGTCCATAGAAACTTCTCAAAAATACCTAACATAATTTGCAAGCAAAAATTTCCACCAAACATGCAATCAACTTGGTGTAGGTGCTCTGGATTGCCCTGCCTCCATGACACAGTTCCCAAAAGTTACTTGGTGGTGATCAAAATGAAGCTCACATTTTCATTGTTCAGCACGCTGTCTGCTGCCACCTAAAAGCCCAGCTGCATGTTTTTATTTATCCAGCACAGCCTACAGGAGGCAAAAAGACACAGCGATTCTATAGTCAGGAGAGAGGAAGGACTGTAGTATAAGGCTATATGTGCCTCCTACTGGCGTCAATCTGATATCAAGATCCAGTTGTACTGGCTGCTGTGCAACAGCCCCAGCTTTTATCTTTCTGCGGGAGGCTGTGAATCAGGGACGGGATGTTGCTTCACCACAGGTCAGAACAAGTACACTGCATTTGTCTCATGCATTAAAACAGCAGAAAAGGAAAAAAAAAAAAAAAAAATGAAACGGCGTTGCCAGTCATTCAGGTGCAACACTGCCTGCAGCTGTAGGTCCCGACCCCGTGTCTCTGCAAGCCCCACTGCCTTGATGTCACACCTGCTGCAGACCAGGGACGTGCCTGGGTATAGGGCCATGGGGTACAGGATCCTCAGGAGGGTGGTAGGGATGCAGCTCCTCAGCTCAGCACCCTGGGAGGGATGTAGGTAAAGCTTGGCGAGCAGGGAACGTAGGACAGAATGGGCAGGATGCTAAATTCTTAGTTTGGGGAAATGGAGGCATGGATGCCTCCTCAAAAAAAGTATACAGCAGCTTATAAGACCCAAGTTATTTGGCCATTGCTGAATGATATAGGAATTTGGGTTCATTACCTGAGTCCTCTGCACCACCTCTAAATCAGGCATACACTTGTCATCCTCCATAGAAATAAGGCCTACTTATGCAAAATGAGGGCATTGGGATCATTTCATCAATTTTGCTTTTAAGCATACAGCATATACTCTACCCATAAGCCACACTGAAAGAAAAGTAATGCAAGTTGCAGACCAGACTTACAGTTTTGCACTGACTTAGCTAACTCTTTTTAGAAATAAACTTAGAGGAATTTAGGCAAATGCCAGGTGTGAATTGCCATTACAGTGATGTAGAAACAGTTATACATCAGAAAAGCGTATATCCAGGATTACACCTTTTGCAATTTGTACAGAGAACAATAACGGCCTCTGTGACGTGAGATGATACACAAATACTCCAGGTATCAGCAGTTAGGTAGCAGAAATATCCTTACGGGGAGGCAATTAGAACATAAGCAGGCTGACCACCCTGAAGCTGGAAGCATGCGCTAATTCTACCTGCTTGTGTTAACTCGTTCTGAAGGCTGAGCGATGCAGGGAGAGGCAGGAACACCCACTGGAAGGAAACAGAATTAAACTTAGAGGGAAAGTCCACTCCACTCTGTCACTTGGAAATTTTATTTTTTCAAAAGGGGTATGGTGGTTTACTTTGAGAAACTAGTGCCTCATGAGCCAGGCCCCTGCTAGCAGAGAGAGAGGAGCCTGCTTTCTTCAAGCGCCTCCCCTCTGTGCTCCCCTGAGACGGCCTGATGTGCAAACCTCTCCGGGTATTATTGTTGTGAGTCAGTCATTCAGTGCACCAGCTGTCGCTGCACAGTAGCATTCATTCCATTGAACAATAAATTAAATCTCCCCCAAGCGCTTGCCTCAGCCTGCTCTGCGGCTGGCTGTCACTGAGCACGTGTTCCTCCACACTGCGCCCCGCACCCAGGAGTTCAAAGCTGATGATATAGACACATGGGTTCCCTCTTGGCATCCCTCCTGAAATGCACATTTCCTTCTTCATCCCCCTTCAAACACCAAATCTATAAGGTTCTCTAGTAAAGAACATGCTTACAGGCAGGTGAACAGAGAGATGCAGAGGGAAGGTAATGCTGTTGATACTCCCTACTGAAACTGCTCTGTGGTCAGTACTGACTATGCACTGTGTTTTCCCAGGCCCTGTTAAGAAAGCAGCCACAATATTTTGTTGGAGAAGTGACAGACACATGTTTTCACCTTTTCCTTCTTTCTGCAGGAAAAACTACTTTCTTGCACCAAGGGCTGAGGTGTTTCTCAACCCGCTGCACTGAAACTCCACTGCACTGGGGATTTTCAAATGTGTGAGACGACAAAAAGGTATACATCCAGAGTGGCCAAAATTCCAGTTCTAGCTTATTCTAGATGCTCACTCCTTCCTTCATGCCAGGTTGCTCCTCACCACTTCTCCTTGTCTTGTGTGAGGGACCCACAGCTCTACTCCATTTTCTTACTCTAAAGGGAAACACCAGCTTTTCAACCCTAGGCAATACTTTGGCTTCCTGAACTATGACCAGCCCATGATGAGCATCTTCATCCCAAGCTGCATCACTATCTCTTTTATTCATATTTAGTGTGGCTCGAAGATTCCCATGATTAGAAATTTATTGTGAGACATCATCTAAAATTGTGAAAAAAAAAAAAAAAAAAGACAATTACCACCTCACAAAAGTCTTTCTGAGATACCAAAAAAAGGTTGAGAATTTGAATTTATAGAAAAAAGAAAAAGAAAAAAAAAAAGAGCTAATGTTTTTATTTACTTACTTACTTACTTTGTCTCAAAACAACGGGAATTGAAATAGCCAACGTTTCTGTGGTATAGAAGCACTGTTTCTAATCAGCTCTGCAAACCACCAACAAACAGCAGCACCAACACAGACTGTAACAGGCTGTGGAAGAACCAGACTGCATTCGGTTTCCTGCAAATTGTTTTGCTGGTTTGGAGGCATTGCTCAATCTTCCGTGTCTATTAGCTTTGAATTCAGTCTCCTCAAGAGCAACAAAACTGTTCTCCATTCAGCACTTTATGCTGTTTACTGGCTACTGTCCTAAACAATAACCAGAATGTTGGAGTAATTAAGGTCATTGCTAAGTACTTGCAAAATTACCACAGGCCACTGTGCAAGTGATCATTGGATGAAATATGAGCTTTCCATGCACTCTTGCATATCTGATTCAAGACAAAACATTTTCAAGTGGGCCATGTTGAGTTTGTGAAAAACAAAATCAAAACAAAAATAAACTAATCTGCTAATGTTTATGTCTGGTTTCTTTTATGCAAAACATAATACCTCAGTTTAAGTTTGGGGATTGGTTATTTCAATTTGTTAAAAACATTTGGAAGATTAAGTATGATTAAAGCTATTAGGCAGATCTGTTATCTAACTGTCTGCAGGCATTTTGCTATCTTTGCTGGTTAATAAAATATTTAACATGAAGAAATTCCTAGTGGAAGATAGAAGCATACAACATATTAATCTGCTATTTCAAACTATTTTGAACTGTAAGAGTGGAAAAGAGATCAATTTTTCAAAGACCCCATATTTTACATTAAAATTAACTGTTACATGTAGGCCTGAATTTTTTTTATTATTAAATTATATTGTGTTATATTTCTGTAATGGAAAGCTAACCTCCAGCACCAAAAGTAGAACTGCTTTTGGACTTTGGATTTTGTAAATCTGTTAAATCTTTTCAACACAGTATCTTGTACTGTTTGATTCTTTTGAATCACCAGCTCCATCCGCCTGCACAACTTGTTCTACTGAGCATCACCAGAAGAATAAACCAGTATTTTCTGACGAGCTCCAGGGGCACAGCTTTTAGTCACAGCCAGATGAAGATGCCTGGGCTCATCACATAGCACGGGCCAGCAGACCACATGGCATACATCTTTCACATGGTAGAGGCACTGGGGCTGGGGACGAGGAGTGCTGCAGGTGAATATCCCAAGCACTCCCAGCCTGCTGCTGCTGCACTTGCAGTCCCCCTGGGGCTGCAGAAAGCTGAGCACTGTAGCAGCGATTATGCTGCACTGGACACTTCCTTTTTGCCTGGTCCCACAGCCATAGGTAAGGCTGCACACATGCAGGTGTTCCTGATGGGCAACCTCCACTCCTTGCACTGGGTTTAGAAAATGTGTTAGAGAAAGACTTAAAAATAACCTATGGGTGAAGTGATGAAAGTAGGGTGAAAACGCATAGCTTAGTCTACCAGTGTAACTCTAATCAAAATGACATTATGTCAATGCATTACTATGCGGTTATCCAGCCTAGAACAGTCAATTGTCCAAAAGTTCATTTTGAGAATCCCCCTTAGGAGATTCATTGAGATGAAAACAGAAATTACAGCCTGGGTGTCAAGACGGTATAAGGTTAGTGCTAAGAAGACTTTCACATTAGTGGAATCCATCAACAGGATTCCATCAAGAAAAGGAGAGGGAAGTGTCAGAAGTTACCAATAATGAAATTATTTTGTTTAAACAGAAGTACAGAAAATTGGCCAGAACTTCAGAAGGCTCCATCAAAGCTAAATATACAGAAAAATGTAAGAGTAGGTGACATTTAGCATTGATAAATATGAATTAATGTGCATTGGAGGAAATGCTTTGCAAAGATTACTGAGTCCCAGGCTATTTTTAATGTCTCAAGAACATATCTTTCCCATTTCTGTGAACAAGACAACAAAGAGATTGTTAGGAGGGTGATGAAGAAAAAAGAAGAAAAAAAGTATACAAGAAGTAGACAATAACATCATTATATTTAATTAGTACTCCAAAATTCACCTGAAGTAGAGCTTCAGTCAATCCATTGGGAGTGTAATGAGAGCAAAAGTTTCAATGATACAGAAAATGATTGAGATTCTCAGGGTGACTAACTGAAAAAAAGAGAAAAATTAAAAGTCATATCAAGTGCATACAGTTGAGAAGTGCTTTCCAGGAGGCTGTCAACACACTTTTCCAATTTCTATATTTCCAGGTAGAAACAGAATTTAAGATGTTTACATACATTGCAACTAAATAAATAAATAAAACAGGCTAATTTGAAGTTGCTTTTTTTCTAAGATTCCTATTCGTATTTGGGATTAAGTTAAAACCTTCTGGAAACAAAAGTAGCCAAATTCAAAATGTCCAGTCCTCTTGTGGGTAGGTACCAAGACAGAGAAGATCTATATGCAGAGGGCAACTTTATCTAACTGAACCCACAGCCCTGGTCAAGTACTTCTTTCTATGAGTCTGAAAGTGCCAAGGTAAAGGAGGTCTGTCATTCTCTTTGGTATTGACTGCATGTTTCTCAGGGCACTTGAGAAACTTGTTCTTTTGAAATTGTCGTGTCCTTTTCCCAAAATAAGGAAAGGGTTCTGGCAGACTGATGTTGGTTCTCATGATCTTTGCTTGAAAAATCAGATCAGATCTGATCAGATCTAATTGCTCCAAAAGACAAACAAACAAACAAACAAACAAAAACCATATCACTGAACTTAGAAAGCAATAATCTTAAAAGAAAATACCTTTATTACACGGTAAATTATTAGTCAAGGAAATTCCATAAACACTTTCAAGACAAAGAGCTAGGGGTAAATATGGCATTCATTTTGACTGTGGATGTAGAGGTCCCAGGATAGCATAAACTAATCTGACTTCCTCTACTCTACCCTCATGTACTTAAGAGACCCCCAATCTAGAACGCCTTTATTCAGCAGTTTAGCATTATAGGTTCATAATTTCAGCATCTCTCCCTATCAAAAGACTGATTTTATTAATCTTATTTAGAATTAACTTCTTCCTTTGCTAAGTTTTTGACTACTGCTTCTGTGAGAGAGCTTGCACTGAGTTGCAGCAGAGCACCACAGGCAAAGCTGTATAATTAATACACTAGAAAATTAATTAACCTTGTGCTCAGTGAAGAGATTTTTTCTCGGTAACATGATTCTGAATAATCACTTATCTCTTGCTTTCACTGAGTGAACAGTCTGCAAGCATCAGCAGCTATTGCAGGCAGTTACATCACTGATCTTTCATTCTTTCACTGCCATACCATATGGACAATAATAACTTAAATGGAGCTTAGCAGATGTTAAGGACACAGTGTATGGTTGGGAATGCACAGATAGACCCAGTGTGTTTGCATTAATTGAGATGTTTTATTCTATGATTACTATCTAATAATAAAAATATTTCTATATATCAACATATAACTAGTGAAAATCTGCATCTTAATTTAGTTAGAGTGCGGAAGAAAGCAGATGGCACTGCAGAGCAATATTTTTAAGGAGTTAATTGATTTTGTGAGATTCACTCCCTTTCTAAAAAACAAGGTAAATTATGAAAGATCGTTGTTTAATTCAGTTAGAGTACCAAAAGGTTCTGCGTGCAGACACACGGGAAGGGGGGAACTCTTATCTGAATTCAAAGAACATGAAAGTTACACATTTTATTTTCCTGACCTGCTTTGTAAAATACATTCCATTTAGAGAGCAGAAGAGCCAATGCTCAATAGATATGCACTTAGAAAAATAAAAATAAAAAGAACGAAAAAGAACAAACAAAGAAAGAAAACAAAACAAAAGGGTGCGTGTGGTTTTTTTTTGTTTGTTTGTTTTTTGTTTGTTAGTTTGTTTGTTTTTTCTTCTTTTTTCTTTTTAGTACTAGCATGCTTCAGAAGTAGTACTGGAATATTTCCTTCAGTTACTGGCACTTTCTGCTACTGGCCTCCTCTGCCAGGGTCCTGGGAGCAAGGTAAGCACTGTGAGAAAGCCTGGTCGGTGGTAATTCTGCTGGTATCTCTGGTAACAGCACAAACACTGTACCTCTCTCTTTTCCCATCGATTACTCTATGAAACATAAAATAAATAAATAATCAAATGTAAGGGTGGCTGTGTGCTTCACAAAAGGAAGTGAAAACTTTCAAAGGCTAACAGAAAACTTCAAGCTGCAATGAAGCCAGCACATTTTTGCATACATATACATACACACTTGCACACACACACACACACAGCTTTACAGCTCACAGACTGGCACTTGTCTAACTTGACCTTTGGGCTGACCCCACTACCTCTGTTCTAGGAACTAACACAAATTCAAGAGCATTCTCTGAATTTCAGGAAAACTCACGCAACACCTAAGTGAGAGCATCTAATGCAAACCAACAGCCTGTTTTTCCTCTATTTTACTTTTATTCTTTTTTTTTTTTTTCCTTTTTCTGTTTCTATGAACTTCTTCTCCTGGGCTAAAGTACTCTATCTATGCAGTTACTTCACTGTATCAGGGTTACGAGGGTTATTCTACTTCCTCATAAAGCTAAAAGCTGTTAGGGTAATTGCTCTATTTTCCATCTGCAAGTGCATTTTCACATTAGCTTCACCTGTTCTGCTTCTGATTGAAAGTAGAGAAAAAAATATCTTTTCTACTAAGTTGAAATTGATCATACAACCTGAAATCACTACAATAAATCTATAACAACAACAACAAAAAAAATAAGTTACATAAATTAGTCAAAATGGGAAAAAAAATGCCACATTGAACCGTTGAAATTTTTGCAATAAAATAAAATAAAACTCCGAACTCTTCGTCATGCAAATCACCCATGTGGCATGTGTGAAGCAACTAGGAAAAACTCAAAAAAGAAAGGCAGACAGGAAGACAGAAAGACAGAATAAAAGTTACCACACTGAAATTGTTCCAACAAACTGCAAGTAGGAGGGAAAACAAGAGCTTTCCCTAGGTAGAAACAAGGGGAGAACTGCCACTCTGTTCATATGAGTGGGCTCTACAGACTTCTGAGTTGACAAAAAAGTTCACTAATGGGCTCTAAATATTTAAAATATAGAATGGGATCATTTAAGAAAGCACTGGGGAGATGGCTTGGGTGGGTAGCAACCACTTTGTGTATTTTAATTGAAGGAACAACTGAAACCTCATGAATGTGTAAAATGCTGAAACTGTCGAGTCTAAAACTCTAAAACTCTCTTTTGCCTTGTGACACAGGGAAAGGTCAGTAATTTTAAAAATAATTTATTGCACTTGTGGATGGACCTTGAAAGCACAAGCAATTGATTTCCCAGCACCAGAATTCAAAGAAAATGGGACTCAATACATTCATGTCCTTAACAGTTCCTCTGTAGCCTAAGGGTTGCTCATTTCCCTCCCCTTGAGTACAGTCAAAACATCAGTTCTCCCCGGGAAACGTAACCATCTTTGAAAAGAAACTTAATCACTCTAGGAGACTAAAGTCATGTTGTACAAATGAGGTCAGCAATATAGTAATGTGTGCTTCCCATCATAGATTCAGCTTTGACCTAAACTTAACAAATGCACATATACCAAAATACAACTATATCATTCCATCTCCACAGAGGCCAAAATAAACAGAAGGATATATTGCTGAAACCCACAGGCACTGTCGATACACAAATATATTGCAGTCACACATGAATATACATACACAAGCAGCCAACATGTTGCCTAAACATAGCAGAAATGATGCACAGAAGCTTCCCACAATTAAGCCAGCCAATATGTCTCGTAGCAAAATTCACAAACATTTGTTGCCCCCACCCAGCCTTGTGAAAATACATGTAACAAATCACTTTGTGATTTGCAAGTCAGGGAGAAAGAGTGATTGCGTAAAAAGCATTGGCCTCATATCTGTGAGAAGTTGGTGCTGAACAGTTTTACCTCTGAAAATAGGCAGAGCACCCACTTCCCACGTCCCCACTCTGTAACCTAACCACTCAGGCCAAGCTTCTGCTGCGTTTTTCTCACAGAAAGATCTCTTAATTGTTCTGTGCTACTGACAGCTTGCTACAGCTCTATAAGGAATTACAACACAAATGACATTTTGAGAAAAACTGCAGACATACTTCTTCCTATTTTCTGCTCCCTCCATGGATTACATTACATAAATTCAGATCAAATCCATCACTTCTCATAGTGGCTTTGCCCTTTTCCATTGATTAAGAAGGTAGAGGTGTTCAGACATTCAACTGAAGTTAGTAAGAGCACATCATGGTTAATATTTTTCCCTAGGAGGTAAATGAAAGTGAGTAAAAGGAGAAATGCCCTCACATGTGGTTTCCGTCTTGCTCTGTTGAAAAAAAAAAAAAAAAAAGTCAAAAGCTGTCACATCACTGCCCCGGAGCAGCATGACTAAGTCACCTGTGGGGGAGAACAGCAAAGTGATGCTGCTGGCCTCACTCCCAGCTTATTCACATTGTCTTTTCCATCCAGTGACATGTAACCCGTAATTTTGTGAGCAGTCTGGGTGTTCCCAGCTCTCCCCTCCATGTGCTTTCAGGGTAATTAGTCAGCTGTTGCAGCCTTCCCTCTTCCCAGAGGATCAGTGCTACGTAATGATCTAAGAAGGAGGCAGAATACTACACTAATAACATTTACGGATGTTTTTAAGCAGAGAGGATTTAAAGAGGAGAATCCGGAGAAATAATACGAAAGCACTTACAGAGGCCCAACGTAAGTCATCATGACTCATCAGTACCTAGCTGAGAGAAAGGACAGTGACAAATTAAAACACAGAAAAGATAATTTTCAGGGCAGAATCTGCTTCCCACTTGCAGCAAACAGAGAATGCGGGCTGCTTATCATTGTTTTTAATTAGTGGTTCAATCATGACCAAAACACCAGACCCATATTAAATGAAACAGAAAGACCACTGCTTGCTTCAGCAGTTCTGTACTGCTCTGTGCATCAGGCGCACACAGTTCAGTGCTTTCAGAGGAACTCAGCTTGTTAGCCTGTTGAGGACTTAGATTTTTAGAAAGAAAAAAAAAAAAAAAGCAACATAAACAAAACAACAAAAAGCTGTAATTATCGCAGCTAAAGTTACTGCATGTTTTATAAAATCTCTTTCAACTTAACAGGTTTGTGCAAGGGTTAAAAGAGGGCAGAGGCGAAGCCATCACCAGTAATTCTTTCAGAGAAGGTTGCTACCTTTCCATACATGTCCACCTGTACTGAAGGTGGCCACAGACCTACCCACCCTCTTTCAGGAAAGCTGCATGATGTCTTTGATTCATGTCTGTGAAAAACTGAAAGCTGAACTGTGACATAAACATCTGGGCCCACCCTCATGGAAAAGTATGATCCCAACATCTTCCTTTTTTCCAGCATACAGCAGTGCATGAGTGTACAGATAAGAGCACTATGCAGTGACATATAAAGAATCTCCAGTTTTCACCTGTATTTTCAGAAGCACAATGAAGTTATTCATTCATTTGGGTACTGGGAACCTCACAGACTCAGTAGAAGAGTTCAAAACTCTCTCAGAACCACACTTCTGCACAACTGACTCAACTAGTTGGTAAAGTTGGGGGGGAAGGGGGGAGAAAAAAGAAAAACCACAAAAAATGCTTACACTACTTATGGAAATTGCTATATCACTACTGCCAGTTCCAAGCCCTTCAATTTTTGAGTGTGTGTCTGATGATACATGTGGTATCTACTGTTTTTATCTCTTTTACTCTCTACAGCCTCTGAGTCACAACTATTACTAGCTATCAACTTGTCTTTTTTTTTTTTTAATTGTAAATATTTTTAGAATGAGTTATGATATTGCAAATGCCATGATAGACATCTTTAGCACAGCTCACATTAAAAGACCCTATCTAAGTCTATGGATGCATTTGGAAAGATTTTAAGCTAGCAATATTATCTGCCAAAGATGTGAATAGGATGAAGTATTCCAAGAAGACTTGCTTAGAGCTAACAACTTCAGAGAATTCAAAAAGCTTTTGGAAATGGATTTATAAGTCAGATCTTCCTCTGATGAATAGCACAGGAGAGACAAAATAAACAAAGACAAAATAAAACAAACAAACAAACAAACAAACAAACATCCCACTTGGCAGGGTCTTTATTAAGCCAACTTTTTCCACGTTGTTGAAGATCAATAAAAATATTAGCACATACTGATTCACAGGCCTTCTGTTTCCCTCATAAGCACAGCATTCAGAGGTTAAGCATGTGGGATACATAATTATTTTGCAGCAATAACAGAGTAACATAATGAAGACTTTTTGGTTCGGGGTGCCAACATATTAAAATCTGTGTATGCAGTTAGGAGTGCTCTTTCTAATATAATTTCAATATAATTTCAAAACAAGAATTTACGGATGGATTCAAGAAAGGCAATGAGACCACAACCAGGGGAAATGAGAGTGTGTACCCAAATGATACAGAGCATGGGGAAAGGTATAGCCTATATTGCTGTACATGGACAACAGCTAAAGACATTGCTGTCATTAAGGCTTTCACAATTCAGAAGAGAGTTCAGAAACAACCCCAAAAATTTACTTCAATTTACTGAACAGAGAGATGCCCTTCCAAAGAGTAAAGCATAAACAAAAGAACTAAGAACTCCTCGGCCAAAAATGCAGAAAATATATGCATATATGTGAGCCACATTTTACAATCACCTCCTAGATATGGAAATTCTGGACAGATTTCCATGGGAAAATCACATGGTTGATGTTAGAAGGAAAGTCTCTCTTTTACATTCAGCTCTTTCTCCACAATCTCCTTTCTTTTAACTTTCCTAGAAAGATTCAGTCAACAATATTGTACAGCATATCCACTGATTTCTCATCCCGACAATTTGGAAAACATTTTTTCAAAGACTCAAGGCATTTACCTTGTGGTCTTTCTTCAGAACTAGAGGACTACAACCCTTCCTTGCCATGAACTGAGCACTTTGCTACATTGCAAGGTACAGATTTGGCTGACAGTTTACCTTTTGAACTCTGCAGCTTTTGCCCAACATACAGATAACTAATGACAGGACTAGAAGGAATGGCCTCAAGTTGTGCCAGGGAGGCGGTGGACAGGTTGCCCAGGGAAGTGCTGGAGTCACCATCCCTGGGGGGTTTTAAGGAGAGGTTGGACATGGTGCCTAGGAACACGGTTTAGTGGGTGACATAGGTAGCAGGGGGATGGTTGGATTTTATGAACTCATAGAGAATAATTTCTAACAAGAGGTACTTACTGTGGACTTACAACAAATGTCTATGCCTTCCCCCTGTTTATTTTCAAGAAATGTTTTGTGTGCATTTGTTTGTTTCTTTGTAGAAGTAAACAGAGAGATTTTATAACTGGTGAAGACAATTTCACAAACTGTATGACTTCATTGATGGAAAAGTTAAGAGCACTGGGTTAGCTCTCAAAGAGGTAGCAAAGCACAGTGCATGGCAGTTTAAAATGTCTGGGGCAAAATTTCCTTAGAGCCAGAAGAAATGCATCTACTACTAGGTGATGGCCATAAAGGCAATGTCATCTGGAAGACCTATAAACCCATGCAATAGTACAGGAAACCTGAGTCACTAACAGAACATCTTTGCTAGTTGAAGTGAATGATGTGAAATGTTAGCAAGTGTCAACATCCATGAAGGGAGCTACCCTTCAGCAAGGTTCCTTCCTGGGCACCCGCTGCTATTGAACTATGCCAGAACCCAAGTTACACAGTCACCAAGTGCCTGAACTTGGGCACTGGGAAAGATGATCCCCTGCTAGAGACCCTCGCCCTGTGACTCTTGAGAAAGCTGCACAGAGTCATGGCCCTCCACCTCCTCTGTGCTGACAATCCAGGCATCCACATCCATAAAAAGGTTAGCATGCTCTCCAGTTGCTGAAAATAGGTCTGTCCTTGCTGCAGTCACACCTTTTACTCTGCACAACAATGGTACTTCTTAGCATAAGCAGTAGACAGCTTCTTAGAACTTAACATTTTTAAAAATTCTTAGAATTTCAGAAGAACAATATACTTGTCCTTCACAGTGGTTATGGTGCTTGACTACTTGCCATAGTTTCTAAAAAAAAGATGATGCTAAATTTGTCAAATTATGTTTAATACTGAGTATGAGACAGAATGTTCATCCAACTTAATTTCTGTTATAAAAGTCAAAGTGGGAAAATCAAAGTGCTTGTCATTTCCTTTATCCCTGAAAATATTTACTATACTTTAATAAATGTTGTGCCCAAGAAACAGACTGAGATTGTGAGGCTCTTATTTCAAACCCATTTTAAAGATTTTGATTCCCCATTCATGCCAAATCTCTCTCTTTAGGAATTGTATTCATAACCTGATTCTGTATACACCTATACAGCTATAATATTGTGCAAACAGCGAGCTCCATCTTTTGCAGCACAGTCATGAATCTCACTGTTTGCTGGACCACAACCTTATTCTGTAAGCCAACTACATGATTTTAGAGACCTGTTTTTGATGAAGAAGATTTGTCATGGGCACATCCCACGTGTTTCCTGTGCACGCCAGATATTCACCCTATCAGAAGGGCAAAATCTTACTTCTTTTTAATGTATTTTTTCAGTCTCTCTGTGTACAACATAAATCTGACAGGCTGGATAACATGCCAGAATATTTTTAATTATATAATTAAAAGAGAAATCAGCTAATGCTTTAAAAGTGTTTTGAAGATAATAAGTAATACAGATATCCTAACTAATATTTATGTATATCGTAAATGAAAAGATTTGTATAGTATTCAGATCCTTTTTCAGGTGAACACAAGCTTTAGCTTTCTATGGTGTTCCTGTCTCATCTTTTCATTGGAAACAGAGAGCTCCAAAATCTCCCCAGAGCTGGCCTTTCAGCATCTAGCCTGAATTACACAGGAATCGTTCTGCTGGGTGAGCCATAGAAGTATCTGAGGTTCTGTTGAGACATGCATCTGAACTTTCTGGTGATTCTTTGAAACCTATCCAAACTTACTGAGATTATGAAACTAGTTGAAAATAGAATAGCTACACACTTTTTTTTGGTTGATGTTTCTGTTTCTTCCTGCTTTAGGCTAGACCATAAAATCTATGAGAACAACAATTATCTCAGGCAATCCTGCCAACTCCTATGTTTTTCCCAGGAGCCTGCTGCTTTTTGCCCTTTTATATGGGTCTAGTGGAAACCCCAGCTACTTGCTGCTGTTTCTAATGACAGGGTTTACAATTGGCATGGGAGGCTTGGATGCAGTGGTGGTTCCACATGTGATCAGATAATGGCTTCTGCACTCTGGAAAACATCAGTTCCTGACCACAGCAGCCAGAGAGTTGTTGTCAGTTTTAAATTGGTAAATTAATAACAAACAGATCTTTTTATTTAAAGGAAGTTAACCCGATTCTGCAAATATCGATGCTTTTCTAAGTTAGTTTTCCTGTTTAAATGACTTAAGATTTTTAACTCATATTTATCTGTGGGAAAGATCCATACAAATGTGAGTGAAATAGATTTTTTATGGAAATAGGACAACAGAAAAACTGACTTTCCTGCATATGACAGTAAGCAATTCCAAACCAGGGAAGACAAAGGCAGCATAGAGCATCAGGTGACAAAGTTCTGCTTTTAAATAGATAATAAATAAATGACCTTTCTCTCAATGCTCCTTTCACTTACAACTGCAGACAAGGCAAAACGAGAAGCAGATAATTGTTGTATGGCTTCACTACTTCTTTTTCCTGTTTAATGACTCTAAGATGGTCAGCTGACTAAACTGATGTTAACATTTTACCTCTGGACAGCATTGGAAAGCCAATATCTTGAATTTTTACTTATGTCTGTTCATTTGCTTTTAACTAACACTTGACTGATTTTGAGAAGCCTGAATATATGTAAAATACCGTACATCTTTCCACGTGTCCTAAGAGCACTAAAGTCCTTTTGAAAATCAGTGAGTTTTGACCTGACTTTTGCCAAGCCTTTGCAGAAACTTCATGTTCCCCAGCCAGTCACATTTTCTCTGAGTGCAAGGATTGTGCTTATGGACAGGTTTGTGTAAAGACCTGGGGTACCATTCTTGGCACTTTGTCTACTTTGGGTGAGTGTTTAAGGCTAAGCTCATTCATTTGGTCTTACACATAATGGTAAGAATGATGAAAGACAGACTATACTGCTGCTTTCTAGAGAGCAACAGCAAAGAATATTTTTGGCATAGATGTGTTTTGTCAAGGAGGCACTCATGAGTCGACTTTCCCGAGTAATAATTTAAATATATATATATGCTATGTTACAGATTTACAATGAAATGTGGTTTAGCCAACAGTTTAATAATTGAGCAGGTTGTTTACAATATATTTGTAAGTAGAGGTGAAAATATTTTGATTCATAGATGATGTGTGCATGATCATGGCAACAAGCAGTAAGTAATTAATCTGCAGATACTTCTTTGAATTGATTGCCTACATCCTACAGCTCACAGTCTGCATAGAGGAGTCAGTGAGACAAGGGGGTGAATTTGAAGTACATTAGTTGTTTGCTCTGATCTGTTTCCCTGGTGTTTATTTATAGTGACTACCAGGCCTGAAATTTTTAAAGCGGAGAGATTCAAAGTGAAAAGGTACTTCACACAAAGGCATATTTACAGTGCCTTAATAACGTCCATGAGTGGTATAAGTAGAGAGCTGTTAGCACGCCAAAAATTCAGTCCAACACATTTACATCAATTCCCTTAGGAAAGGTTTCACACTCTAAATTAGTGACAGCCTGTTGTTTGCAATGCAAGGTGGATAAATATCATATACATTTGAGCAATCTGAAAACAACAACAACGACACATAGTAATTGTATTAATCATAGTTAATATTAAGCACAACCCTTAGGCGGTGTCTCAGTGAGATGCCTATAATATAGTTGCATTAATACTGTTTCTTTTCTTGTGTTGTGATCAAAGCATATCATTCACATACATTGAGACCTCTCATCCTTTCAAGTAATTATCCTAAGGTTTTGACTGTGGATAAGAATGACTAGACTCTTTCCACTTTAATTTGCAAAATATATTCTCCTCCACTCATCGTGTGTAAATTGCTGAAGTACTGAATTTTAATAATGTACATTTATATCATCTCTCTCAGAAATCACTGAGCTTTTGTTCAGTATTAGTCTGTCACTAATGCACATAAAATTGCATCATACCATGGGCTTTATACAGGCATAGTCCCATGTGGCACAGAATGGTGTAGCTTTGAAAGGATACATAATCCCTTTCCAAGGAAGAGACCTGAGTGTGAAATACTCAGCTTCATACTCAAGCTTCACCCATCCTCCCTCTGCCTCTTCTGAGTGCCTCTTGTTGATTTAACCTTGAACAGACCCTCCAGTCCCCAATCACAAAGACTTCATTTTTAACTTTTGAAAAGAAAGGGAATATTTCTAGCACATTCTCACTCAAAACCCTTTTAATATTTACATAAGATAATATCAATCTTTCTGTGAACAAATATTTAAAAATATACCATAATACAAACCTACAAATTAGCTTTCCACAAATGAGGACAGGTAGGCAGACAGGTAGTTAGTCACCCCTGAAGGAGTAGCTACCTCTGCATATAAACATTTTTTTCTTTCCTGGAAAGAAATTCCCACACAATAATAACTCTAGCTCTCCTACATTTGCACCCAAAGATCAGCACAAATCCAGATGAGTAGAAAGAGATACATTTAAAAGCATAACCTTTAGCTATAAGCTAATTCTTATCAGCAACCTAAATGCAGGTTTGGGACATCCAGCTTTAGCAAGAAATTCATTCTCCTCATTTGTACATTTAGGAGGCCCACATTCAGGAGTAGGATCTGCTCTACTACTCTAAGCAGCAGTATAAACTTTAACACACGTTATGCTGGTGCTTTTACTGAAGACCCACTTGAATTTTGTGAAATTACCAGAAGCAGTTACCATGTCCTTACAGTATCCTTCACAGTGTAATGGGTGTAGAGACTGAATTATCCATCTACCCTAGGGGTCTTGCTAGGAGAGGCCATGGGTCAGGGGCAGGACAACATGCAACAACATGCAGTGCCGTTACCTTTTGTGCATCTTGCCACTATGTTCAGTGCAGGGATTTTCAAGTACATTCAATGTATATTCAAATAAATATGGTATTACAAAGTATATCCTGGAAATATGGCCATTAAAATTTTGTTTGAAATGTCAATAGGGTTTTCATTCCTAAAAAGAAATCTAAGCTTTACATTCAACATAAAGTCTTTTAACAAGGATTTGAAAGTGATGACCACAAAATATGCTGTCTCTTAACACATACCTACTATGCCCCATTGCACTTAAGTACTGAATGTTCGCTCTTTGAGCATCAAATGAATATGCTAGAATATTATTGTTCCTCAAATGTATTTTCCCTTTCTTGAGTACATCTGTATTACTGATGTTTTCTTATGTTTTGATAGTACTACCTCTGTGGTCAATGGAGGTATTTATGTACTCCCACAACATACTGAGCAGCTCCCTGATGAATCACTTTCCTGCCTTTCTTTGAAACACCAAAGGATGATTATGACAGCACCAGGAAGGTGATGAATTCACTTTGTCCTTCATGTTCAAGTCTGCGCAGTAAATTGTGGTACATTTAGTCACCATAGTGCGGAGCTGGCAAGTACATGAGGTTTTTATGCAATTACTATCTCTCTTTCATTGTACTTCATATCCTCTGAATGTCATTTCACTTTCTTTTCAAAAGAATCCATGCTTTTTTAATTACTTCCATCACTTCCTCTTCTTTTCACCCTGATGAAACAACTGATCCTTTGCGTTTAGCATATGTATCTACAAATCTGTGCAAAATAATCACTAAAGATTTTAAACTGTCTTAGCAAGGTAGGGGAACTAACAGTTTTTAATTTTTAACAACATATTGGCATTTACCCTAAATATGATGTAGTCAGGTCAGTCAGCTAAGATAACACTTGCTAGAAACTGCTTATGCATATGCAAGTAATTCCTACATCTCTTTTTAATGACTTGCTCTTACTCTAGCCTACCCCTTTCCTATTGCAACAATTCTTGACAACAGCATGTTCAAAATGATGTACTAAGATGTAAGTTCCAACCTGCAGTTTTCAGAACAACACAGAAATCATACTAGATTGTCAGCCTTCATGAATAAATGTGACCTCGCTGACACTGATTATTGCAGTCAAGTCCAAGACAAGAGCAATTGCCTGAATTTATATGGAGTAAAAATATTGATGATGACGATTATGATGATGATGATGATGACAATGATGATGATGATGATGATGATGATGTATTTGTAAAATAAATTCCAAAATCATTCATGGCAACAGTCCAGTAAATGAAGTCATATTGCAAAAAAATGCATGTCAGCAGCATAACACACCTCAGTGTAGATGAACAGGAAGCAGTGACTACTGACTTGAGGATACACTACAGGGCTTCCCAGATGAACTTTCTGCTTTTACAGTTGTGCCTCCAGTTAAAGTTCAGCTGAGGAAAAGATACAGCACAGCAACCTTTTGTAGATGTGAAATATGCTGTGTCTAGGAATCATGACTGAGGATAAGAGATCATTAATGCAACCTGCTGAATGAGATGATGTTGCATCATATTCATAATCCAAATGTATGTTATCGGAGACAGAAAATACAAGAAATCACTAAACCAGAATACTCTGTTGTGTAGTAAAATCAACATTTAAAAGCTCTTAAAAAGAGCTGTGGAAGTCTTTCACTAATTAGTGAAGCTTTGAGATAGACAGAGTTACAGTACTGAAGCTACTTAATAAGTGCATATTGATAATTATCAGTATTAAATGTAGGATGAGAAAAAAAAATAAAAAAAAATAAAAAAAGGAGCTCTGTGAACCAAAGCTAGCTGCTGAGCCGAATTCACATACTAATATCCAGATATATTTATGTCGGCACTCAGACTCATATATGTACTTCCATAGTAGGAAAATTATAGAATCATAGAATCACAGAATGGTTTGAGTTGGAAGGGACCTTAAAAACTATCTAATAAAAAACACCCTGCCGTGGGCAAGGACACTTCCACTACAACAGGATGCTCAAAGCCCCATCCAACCTGGCCTTCAAGGCCATCACTTCCAGGGATGGGGCATCCACAACCTCTCTGGGCAACATACTTCATTGCCTCACCATCCTCAGAGTAAAGAATTTCTTCCCTATATCTGATCTAAATCTCTCCTCTTTTTAGTTTAAAACCAACTCTCCTTGTTCTGTCACCACACTCCCTGACAAAAGGTCCCTCCCAAGTTTTACTGTAGGCTCCCTTTAGGAAAACTTCCTTGAGTACCGAAATCTCCCTTCAAAGTTCATATTCAGTTTAATGGCTGGAATCACATAGGTTTTGTAAAGGATATGTGCATACAGTCTGATTGTCTGTGGAATATATGCATCCAAATTACAACAGAGAAAATATGCTTTGAGGATGGTACTTTTGTATCTGGTTCTGCTGTAATACTAACATTGCAGTCTCAAATAAGCTAAAAATCTGTTCTGCAACCCGTGTATAATACTGACATGCTTTGTTTTGCTTTGGTTTTGGTGTTGTTTGTTTGTTTATTTGTTTGTTTGTTTTTCTTTAAGACAGAAATTCATTAAGGTTTCTGAGAAATTAGGAAAAAAAAATACACTTCCTGATGTTAGACTACTTCATGCTTAACTGTATTAAGTTGTTAATATATCATTTTGCTAAATACGTGGTTCAGATAACATTGATAGTTAAAGCATGAATGTTGACATAAATAATGTTGATGCATTCATGCCACTGTGTTACAGGTGTTTAGATTTTAAACACAAAAGCAGTCTTCAGCAGTCTTACAGTGTCTGTGCCAGATGGAAAATTCTGTTTGGGAAAGAAGGTACACCTTGCCTAAAGTGACATTATCCCCGAAAGTGACCTTGTTTATTTGAATCACAACATCATATGGAGATGGGAACATGGAATAGTATGCTCATCTCTCAATATACATGACCACAACACAAACAATTTACTACCTAGATTTTGTCAAGGGCAGCAAAGAAATGAGGCCCACTGTTGGTTGAAGCACAGTAAATTTCAATAAAGTGCCTTCCTAGAGGGTCTATCCCAGAACAAGCGGATGTCTACCTCGCAGTGTTTTGTAGGCTTTGCAAATGTGATTTTAAAGGTGGGAATAAATGGAAAGGTAAGTTACAATTTCATCAGCAGCCGTGGTTTCTCTTGCTTTCTCAGACAGTTTAGGAGAAAACAAGGGAAGGTGTTTGGGGTGCTACAAATACCTGCCAGGTATCTCCAACAGAGTGGTATTTCAGCCTGACCATTTAATTCCTGCAATAAGTTTATTTATTTTGTTGTTATTGTTGTTGTTGTTGTTGTTGTTGCGATAACTTATGTGGCCATGGCAATGACTAAACAGCTTGGCTTCTGTAATGACCAATTCCAGGCTTTTTCAGATATGAAGATTTCTCTCATTTAGAAAATTTGGCTGATACAGTTTGTATGATAGAAAAATCCTACTGGAAACACGGACTTACCCTTTATCCTTATTTTGTTAGAGAGCTAAGGCAAAGTCACCATTTGGATAAAAAAACACAGCAGATGTCTTCCAAATGATTCTGGGAAATATACTATAGTATTTTAATTCCAAAATGAAGCACTTCATTTTATCTTTAGGGTGTTTATGAAAGTAACTAAATTCCTATCTACCATGATAAATGGTTTTCTGGGTCTTAATATATTGTCCTATCTTTTCTGGCTGCACAGATGACCTTCATATGTATACATCAGCAGTAAATAAACTAATCTGAAAAATGTATTTGGGAATATCTGATGTCCAAACTACTCCATATGACGTACACAGTTTAAGGTTTCTAAGATTCTGACCAATCAAATAGTTAAATCCACACAAACATTTTTGAATACTTAGTCTTACTATTTCTTTTATAATGAAATATATATATATATATTACAGAAAAAAAAAAAAATAGTGGGATGTTTTAATTGGTATGGGAACATGACTGTAAATCCTTTATCTGAAAGTGCAACCCTTCCCTTCCCTTCCCTTCCCTTCCCTTCCCTTCCCTTCCCTTCCCTTCCCTTCCCTTCCCTTCCCTTCCCTTCCCTTCCCTTCCCTTCCCTTCCCTTCCCTTCCCTTCCCTTCCCTTCCCTTCCCTTCCCTTCCCTTCCCTTCCCTTCCCTTCCCTTCCCTTCCCTTCCCTTCCCTTCCCTTCCCTTCCCTTCCCTTCCCTTCCCTTCCCTTCCCTTCCCTTCCCTTCCCTTCCCTTCCTTTCCCTTCCCTTCCCTTCCCTCTTAGCTTAATATAAACAAAATTGTAGGACACAAAACAAATCATATTAGTATGATTCAAAAAGTAGTTGTAAGAAATATATATTAATCAGGGAGGAGGGGACAGTATTAGTTGAATTCATGTGCTAGGTTTCATTGATTCTAAAGGCAGTTTCACCCATGACACAAGTACAATGACTGCACTTTGCAGATAGCATCAGCAACCTTATGTATATCATAAAAACACTGTTGTATTGAAGACACTAAAATATCAAGCAAAAAAAATCTTCTTTTTGAGTTTACAGCATTCCTGCAGATATTTACACATCAGTGGTTTCAGTGTGTACAAATCATAGAGAACAAGTTTTCCTCACCCCACCCACAGATCCCATCAAGTGTAACCACCACTGAGGAAAATGAACATATTTTCAAGCTTAAAGACCCACCACATTTCTAATGACAGCCTTCATAACCAGTAGCAAGCAACACAAAAATGTAAGTACAATTTATTTTTCTTTCCTGATTTTTGTTTGTTTGTTTGTTTTATTGTGCTTTGTTTTTAAGTCTTCATAGATTGTATTCATTGGCCTCAGATTCATCAGAACATTTTACACGATTTGGAGGAGAGACTTCTTCCAGCATCATAGAGCTGGATCTTTAAAGGGGTAAACATTGTGATGCTCAGTACTGAAAGTCACTGTCCTGTGTTAAGTGCATGGCTGCATAAACCTGGAGAAATGGGTTTAAGGGCTTCTGGCTTTTTCCTGTCCTGATCTAATGCTCTCTCAAGTAGGGTTAGTGCAGCATGTATGGAGCAGGCAGCCCACGGCAGCTGCCAGAGGCAGACATTTTCCCACTGCTGAGTTGTAAAGATGTGTTCTCATGAATCTCCTGGATCTCAGTATCAGGTGCAGGCATTCTTTGAAGTCCAAGTTACATAAGAGAGGGCCTAGATCACTCCTGGGCAGGAGGATGGGCACAAAAATGTACAGCAAGTCCCACTTCACTCACAGGGAAGGGGCCTGAAGCAAAGAGCAGCAGGAGTATTGCAAGTCACCCACTGGAGCTTCTAGCTCAACTGTAAGGAAAGAGTCTGGGACATTCTTCAGCAGTTCTGTAGTAAGCAGAGGACATTACACCACTTTCTGCTCCTCTTTATAAGCAGAACATGCCTCGAAAATATCTGGAAAGACCAATGGGGAAAATGAAAGAAGAAGGTCTATTTTGAAAACTCTTCTAATCAGTACAACATGAATATATTTTTATGTTGGAATTAAAATTTAATGGTATACACAAAATTCTTCCACAAGGAGGATGTTGAGTTTAGGAAGGTGTTAGTTTACTCTTTGGTCCTCTCAATAAGGTCAAAATGCCTTAAGCAAATAACACAGCATGTGGTTGAATAGCCCAAAGGATACCGATATGTTGTTGCCACAAAGACCCTACATATCAGGGAATACATCATTTCTATGGCATTTCTATGGCCGCCTATGGCCTTGGCAATGTGGGCAGAGGCTGATTGGAGTTGTCTCTGGTAGAGAATCACAAAAGCATTCTCCAAAACCAATGCTTAGAAAACATTTGATTTTTGAGTATGGTAAACAGTGATCTGGGTGGGACTGATCATGTAGGAAGGGAGCAGATGGCACTGGGGAATCCTGGCAGGGACAAGATCACATGCTAATGAGTCTTTTTAAAAACAAGGAGGAGACTGGGAACAGGCAGATGGAGCAGTGTAAAGGCTGGGAGTAATATGGGCAAAGGGGGCTTCATTTTAATTACTAATTTTTTAATTGAGAGTATTACAAACATGAATCAGGTGGGACTGGGCAGCTGTGAAAGGACATCTGGGACAGGAGAAAGGATGGCAGAGATCTGGGAAGAAAAAGGGGGCAGTGCTTTGTGAGGGCACTTGACAGCAGCGCGTTGTATCTACCCAGGCCTGGAAGCCAGCTGGGGACCTCTCCTCTGCCTTGAAGATGCTTCATTTATCCCCTGGGTAAGTATCCATCCTGGGCCAACTGTAGATAGTGCCACTCAGAAAGTGCTTCTCTTCTGCATGTGTCACAAAGCAGTCAGTGTCATCCTCCATGCAAATGCTACTCCCATGTGTTCTGTGCATCTCAGCTTCCCTGCAAGAGAAGCACAGGAGAAAAAATGATGTTAGGATCATGTTCTCTTTGTGCTTTTTAACTTTTTGCATTATTAAAAGACTCTGTTGTGATACCTTGTCTAATAGTCACTGCAGATCATTTATTATTATTTATGCAGTACACTTACTTTACATGTTAATTTAGATTTTTTTAAGTATTTTGAATCAAATTTAGTGATCTGAACTGCCAGTCATGCTGACAGATGTTAAAATAGAAATGTGTCTTCTATTGAAAAAATTGCAGGTTTATTTTACTTGTGATTAAAGAAAATCTTCTTAAAAGACAGAATCAGGACAAAATATGTTGGCCAGCACAGACAACAAGGAGTGTTAATGTGATTTCTTGTGACTTACTAACTGAAATTCAGATGGCACTAAAAATTAAGAAGCTTGTTAATATATAGCATATTCCTCTAATGTTACATATTGCTTTCCACTTAAAGAACAGAAGATAAACATGTTATAAAAATGGTGAAAAACTGTACAGTATTTTTTTTCTGAACTATATTATTTTTGCTGCTGATTACAGTAAATTTTAAATCAAAATAAGGTAGTTTTTAGAGCACCGCTCTGACATGATTTCTATGAAGTGACGTGTAGGCAGAGACTTTGGAACTCAGCAAGTGGCAGAAGTCACGTGGCTGTCACGTATGGCACAAAAGCTCATGCATGTTCAGATTTTGTAGTTATACAGACAGATATTCATGTAGGGTAAGGGTGACAGTCATCAGTTACTGTTAGTGTTACCGTCTGAAGGGAGTCTTATGAATCAGTTAAGGACACTTAAGCTCGAGTTAATTCCTTTTTCACCCACATGGTAGTGATACACATTTTCAGCCAGGCAGAGTAAAATGATGTTTATCCATTGAAAGTTAATAGACACATACCAGTTTCAGTCAGGGACCTTGTCTGTTTCTGATGCTATCACTTTTGACAGTGACATAACTTCTCTTTATTTGAAAATATTTTCATTTATAACATAGTCAGTAAGGAATGGGAATTCACCTGTTGCAAGGTGACACAGACTGCGTACCCTCAACCAAAACATCTTTATAAAATATTCAAACAGTTTCACTTAAGAGGGATAAAACAATGGCTCAATTAAGGAGACATTTGCAAAAATAAAAAATAAAAAAATAAAACATAAAATAAAGTGATGTCAAGATTTGTTCAGAGCCTTCAATACAAATCATTTTATATAATAGATACAGCAAGTTCTCCATTCTTCGGTTTTGACTGGGTGCTAATGTCTTGCTGTCCCATCACTTTCCAATTCATTAAGTCCTGAATGCTACAATAAGAACTGAGAACCATAAAGAAAGACACTGCCCTGTTTTCTCTATGTTTTAGAGTATACTTTGTGGAAAGAATAATGGAAGCTATGGTTTCTAATAACTCCTGTTCCATCTTCACCCTCAAAGCACACCCCCTGAAAAACTAAACTTAAACCAGCTCAGGGCTGTTTTATTCACATACATGCAGAGTACATGTGGTCCTGGAAGAACTGACACACAGGAGCTCATATGCTGCCTCATATCTTCTAGCTGTCTGTGGTATCCTGCCTGCATCCTTTGTTTTACACAAATAGGCCAGGCATGGCTGTCTGCCCAGCAGGAGTCATGCCTAGTTAGGTCTTATTGCTTAACAGCAATTTTCATAACAGGCCATAAAAATTAAAGTGGCTGCCATAATAGCACTGCATGGGGTCAGAGTGCATCAGCTTTTTGGCCCCAGTGCTAGAGGATGGATCATTGACAACAGTGGAAGTCAGGTTTTTGTACAACATTGGGAAGACCAATTATGCATATTATTTACAAATTCATCTGGAGTCAAGTCCCAGTTTTGCAAACAAAAATGCAAACATGTTTGCAATATCCAACCTTGTCAACCACTGCCCACCCCCCCCCAAAATAAATAAATAAATAAATAAATAATCTCACAACTTCCTACCTAAGGTCACTGTTCATCAAACTCAAAACACCTTTAAAAAGACGTTTTTAAAAACTCGTAAGAAAAGAAACATATGGCCTGCTTGCAGCTGCACTGACTAAACTAATTCCTTGCAGGCGTCTTTCTGAGCTGTTCCTTAAAGCTGTACAATAGATTTCATAACCTTAGCATTCCAGCCTTCCACTTGAAAGTTTTTCTTCCAGCCTAAAAATCCCTTGCACATTCGAAGTTCCATATCAGACTCCTCTCCAGACTAATTTAATTTGAATTTATTAGTTGTTTTCTGTTTTTCAGAACAGAAGTAGATTTTCTTTTTTTTTTTACAGTTCTGATAGTTCTTGTTTCTCTCACATGATTCTTGTATTAATCCATATATTTCTTGCAATGCAACATACAAAACTACATAGTTTGCTGGTCAGGACCTCCTAAATTGATATCCCAGAAAAGCTACTTGATGAATGCTCTATTCTATCACTAAGGTCATAAGTGAAACTCTTAACAGTAGTAGAGCCAACACAGATCCCTGAAATCCTTCCATACTTCCTTCCATTCACCAACAATTTTCTCTCCCACAAAATTGCAGTTTGGTTATGATTGACCTAGTACTTCTGCACTCATGTGATGCTTTTGTGGAGACCATAACTCTCTAGCTTTCTTTTGGAATATTATATGAGGTAGTGCCAAAGTCTGCACTTAAAAATCTGTCACAGCTATCACTTCTCGCCAATGCACAAGCTCTGTTACCAGTTAAAATTTTAAAAAATTCATCCTATTTATTATTTGTCACTTTATTATGTTGTGGGTGTTTCTTCACTACTATCTTTTATTTGTTCCATTGTTTTTCTTGAAAAACAAACAAACAAACAAATAACTTTTTATGTCTAGCCTTTGATTCATAAAGAGCACTTTAATATTGCTTCTTATGGTTATAAATAATAAATATGCAAATCCTGCAAGAAAATCAGTAGAAAGTTTATGATAAACTAATAGCATATTTTGATTTTACGGTGTCAGACTGGTCATCAATAGGTGATGCTCAAGAATTAATTTTTTCAAAGCAGTCTTGCTATTTTCATTTATATTATAGAATTGGCTTAGTTGCTTTTTTGTTTGTTTGTTTCCAGGCACAAAGCATGTTTACTTTTGCAATTCTACAATTGCCAGCATAGTCTTTCATTGGTTAGAAAACTTTTTTTTTTTTTAGAATTGGATTTTTAATGAAAGTTTTTTGTTGTTTTTTGTTGGTTTTTGTTTTGTTTTGTTCTGTTTTGTTTTCACCGTACTAATTCCATGTCCCTATTTTAAGCCAAACTTACTTTGTTTACCAAAAAAGACCTCATCCATATGAATCTAGAGTTACCTCAGAGATGTTATAAGGATAAATAATGACTTTTATTCACAGGGAACAGCAAAACACTCAGAGCAGCTTTAGAAAGTAAATATGTGCTTTGGACTACTTTTACATTTTCTATTTTTATTTTTTTTTCATTAAACTGGTGACAATACAAGGACTATCCACATCCTATCTAGGTCACATGAGGTGAAGTGTTGGGTCAGTCAAGTTCCACATCCCAAGAGAACAAATAAAGTGGAAACTTAACAAACCTCAATTTGACAAGACTGTGTTAATGCTACCTTAAGCAAACACCAGTGTCCCACACACTCCACATTTTGGAGCAAAAGGATTCCAGTCTCAGCAACCTTAAGCAAAAGTGCATTAGGAATTTAAAACCTGCCAAGACAACCTGAAAAGTTGCCTTTGATGGATAAAAAGGAAAAATGTAAAACTGATTTCATTTGGTTAATTTTCTCTGGAGAAAAATCCTTTTTACTTTGCTGCTCTTTGCCATTTATCTGCTTTCTAGATGAGGAGAGATTTACATTGATTGCAGTGAGAGTCCTCATCTGATTTAAGTCTCACAGGGGCTCTACAGCATTGCCCTGTTTCCTTCTTCTCCCTTCCCCCATATTTATTCTATAGTACAACATCACACACTGTGGCACTGCAGGCACCAAGCTGCATAGTTCTCACCCTGTTACTATGGAACCAGTGCTGTGCTTGGGTGAAGACTACAGGAAATCCTGAATCCTGACATTTTCTCAGTATTAAATTTGCAGTGGGCAGTTTTAGATGGTGTTCATGCTAGTGCTGCTCTTCTCTGTCCTTCTCTCCTCGGATGGCTAGTGTTAAGGCAGATGGAAGTTTATTCTCTGGCTGTCTGGTCTTTTTACAGAGTGCAAGGGAGAGTACTGCTGGAGTAGCCTTAGTGTCTGCCCCAAGGGAATAGACTGTGCTAGCTGGCACTTTTCAGAAATGCCACAGGAGACTCAGCAGACAGCATTATGCCTCCTCCCCTACCAGGAACTGAGATCCTCTTTCATGAGAAGAGTACTAAGTATGTTCTCTTGCTTGCTGGCCCAGACACACATCAGAACCAAATAACAGGTTATGCTGCAGTCAACAGTCTGCTGACATAGCTATTTAATGCTAAGATATGTTTTTCTTGCTTTGCTTCTTACCCCTCTGAACACAGCTCTTGTGGAAAAGCCCTCAGTCATGTCCTGGGATCTGTTTACCTTCTCAAGTAACAGATGCATGAAATCATATGGATCAATGTGTTTGATTAATGCTTTAGTTTTTCATATCTGTAATGTTTGGTACATGCAGTACAATTCTGAAAACTGTGAAAGAGAACAAGAAAGATGGTAAGTGAGAACACCATGCACTGCTAGAGACAGAGGGACTAAAAAGTCAGCAGAAAATAAAACTTTGATGTTGGTATTTATCTGGCACAAAATGCTGAATTCTAGTCAACAGCCAATATCTTCCATACTGTCTTCATTGTTCGTTGTTGCACTATTCCATCAGAGCACACATGGTCTTTAATACCCATTGTCTTCAGCTGTTGAAGACAAACGCAATTCATCCATATTCTCTCAAACAGCAAAATGTGTGAATAAGACTGAACTGAGAAACTTGACAGTGTCTTATTTAAATATCAAGATTAATATTATTGAAGTTATTTTACCTATTCTTAGATCATGTTTAGCATTAGTAAAATCAAAGTCACGAAACTGTTAGCAGCAATAAAGTTTTTTAAAAGTGAAGAAGGTTTTATTGGAATAAAAGTTTGTTTTCATACTAACTGCTAATAGCTGGAACACGTCTCTTCTGCCCTTAACACTTACCTGTCTTAAATCATTCCCCTGTGATAGCTACAATAGCATTAGCAATACAAGTCTGAAAATGGTCCTTTGGAGAGCCCGTGTGGTGTGTCCTGATTCACTATATGTTGTTGTCACATGCCAACTGGTCATCAAATATATGTAAACACTCTCTCTCTAAGTGCAATTATAACACATTTCAGTAATCCAGAAAACCTAAACATCAGAGCAAGCAATTTAAAATGTCCTACCCAATGCCTTACTTCCAAAAATCCACAGTTGAATATGCACAGCCACAAATGTATTAATGAATTTGGCTAACATTTCAGCTGCACTTAAGCTAGGTTCAAAAGGAACACTTGTGTTCATTAATGGGAATACTACTATGACTTACCAAATAACTTGTGTTAAGGAGTAAATCCCTCCTAAGAGTGCTGAGCAATTATTCTGGGAGAGCACTCAGTTTGCACAGGCCAGGAAGTAAAGCAGGTCTTCACTGGCAGCAAACCATGGGTGATCAACCGTACCAGGTAGACATGTAAACATGTATGCACAATTTTCTAAGTACAAAAAAACAAAACAAACAAACAAACAAAAAAAGTTCATCTTAAATCTCCTTAAAACAAGTGAAGGAGAGTACATCTGCTTACTCAGCTCAAAAATAAGAGACCTATCAACCAGTCCTCACAGCACAAATAGTGTCTCTCACACCCAGCAAAGAATTATACCAACGCCTACTGGAACTTCCACCTCTCCCTTCTTGCTCAAAATCAATTGTAACACACTTCTGACACACACCGTGGCCTTTCTGGGGGTCACAAGATTGCGAAGTGCTAAATTCCTGTTACTCTAACTTGGCTTTGACACTGTCTGACTATTGATATACAATACCTGCTCTGGTACACCAGAGAGTCAGCATGGCACCATCCTTATCATTGCTTGTTTGCTATAAACCCAAGGCACGGCTTAGCTGGCCACAAGCATTTGTTTTCACAAAACGTTGTACAGATATGTCTGCCTGTCTGTAATCTTCCCTCCTGCAGTTTTTTGAAGCAAAAAATTCCACATGTAATTTCAATTTATGTGTGATTGAGAGTTTTGTTTTGTTTTGTTTTGTTTCTTAGTTGATCTGTCAAATCAGGCGAATTTTCAGTTTCTTCTTTTTTGAACTTTACCTTGCACGAGACTTAAGGAAGAGTAATAATTGAATGTTTACCTTTGCATGACAGGACTCCCAGCATGTACCAAGTGATCTGAATGAAGTCATTCTCAGATACACAGAGGAGAATCTCACTTCCAGTTACACCACACAGAGGCACATGAAAAATATGACAAGATGACCTTTAGTTTAATTTTAGTATAAAGCATAAGTGTATTGCATTACTAATGTCCAGGTATATCTCACTGACAAGCAGCAGCATCACAGCTCATTAATTTTACTAAGGAGATTGTGATTTCCAAAACAATATGGGTACTGTACCTTTAAAGTTTCTTCAAGTCCTCTGTGTTTGCCGCCAGTACTCAAATACTCCTGAAATGTCTGTAGTGGGATGATTTGCTGTGCCTTGCCAGAGTAGGAAAAGAATTTGAAGAAGGCCTTTTGGCAGAGATTCAAGTTAAAAAACATATTTCTTACATGCAGTATCTCAATTCCCTCCATGATTAACAAACCACATTTAGCATATGCTTCTGATGCTCTGAATATGTTTCTGAAGATGTGGTCATAATATTTTTTATATTCTTAGGAAATAATGAAGAAATTAAATCTACTGAAAACTGCTGTATTGGATCTCTTAAATTTCAACAAGACCAAACCTGCTCCCTTGCAATTTTGGGAGTATGTCTTCTAAGTTTTATGGGGAACACTACTAATAATGTCATATAAAACTTAGAGCTTTGTATCCAGTCACAGTATATTTTGTAATGAGGGGAAGTACACATGATACACCTGGATTTTTACTTTATAAAAAAATAAAAAATAATAATAATCAGTGTGATTTCAGATTCAACTACGAATAAACCCAAAACAGAAAAATACATTTCAGAACTCTGTATATATGTAGATCCCAAAGCTGTTTTCCTTTTCCCTCTGTAAACTCCCCTTGGTAGGTATTAAATAGAATCAAGCATGTGTAAACCTTAAATTTAGCTCATCTGCTATCACAACAGCTGAGCCGCTCCATAGAGGGGCAGGTGTTATTGATGATATATGCATTTCTGTGCTCAGAGCTATGCTCACAGAAAGCATATACTGTACATTCCAATTTCATGATGACACAGCTGTACCCCAGCATAAACATTTCTGGGCTGTGGATGTCTCTCATCTGCCAGGATTCCTGGTGCCCACAAGCCCTGCTTGGAGCTGGTATTGTCACCAGCAGAAAGGGCAAGATGAGGTGCTGTATTCCCTTACAGTGTTTTTAATTGCACAGCCTCACCATTCCTGACAAACAACCAGCCATAAAATTCATAAATGAATGGATAAAGTTCACAGAGATATCCAGAAATTTCCTCCATTGCCCTGGCATTAATTACAACCAACTCTTCTCAGACAATTAGCTAAGCCTACTGCTGCCTGCTGCTTAGACTTGCCTTTCCTAAAACGGGAGACAAGAACATAAGGTATTTTACATAGAAAGAAGCACACACAAGAACAAGGATGATATGAGAATGGAGTCAGGGTGAGGGCAAGAGAAAAAGGCAGATCAGTTCTGACACAACAGAGCATTCATGACTGCTGAAGGGATGCTGCTGAAGGCACAAGAGCAGCACTTCTGAACTGGTGGATGTCATCAGTGTAACATCACTGTCATGATGCTGCTCTACAGATATCTGGATGAATCTAGCCCTGGGTCTACAAGAACTTCAAGGACCAAGTCATCTACACAAAGGGTACACCCTCTCACACTGAGTCATCTCACATACCCTTTCCTAGCTCTCAGCATCTCAATTTTGTCTTTTGACTTAGAGCTGAGCACTTATCTTTGGGCAAGGTTACTTTTGCCTCATCATATTCCCAAGGAAGGGTATGTCATTATGCAGCTGGAATTTAGGTCACCTTGTCACCTCCAGCACCAGACCCCCTGCCAGAGCACGCCTCTGGAGCAAGCCATCCCACAGAGAAGGCTCTCAGCTCTTCACTGCAGTAGCCATTTCACCTTCCTGTCACCAGAGGGAAGGGGAAATACCACTCTAAAAGTGCTGCACCACATCTGCCATGGTTGGTCATGACTTCCCCCTCACACAGGTTGACCGATGAGTCTTCTCCACTTAGGAGTCCAAAAGGATGTCATAGGAACATCTTCAGTGGGGAAGGAAAAAAAAAAAATGAAAAAAAAAACAACAGAGAGTTTTACAGAGGCCATGGGAAATGCAGCACAAGAAGATGAGAAGAAGCCTTTCAGGATAAGTATTACTCAATCCCTTGACTGGGCAAAGGAAGCAAAGGAGGGATTGCTGCACGTGAGGAGGCCAGCCTCACCACAGAGCTGGTGCTCAGCAGCAGCAGCAGTTGTTCCTGCTGAAGAAGGATATCAAGGGAAAAGAAATTCCAGTTCCAGTTTACAGCTGAGACAATTGTTATGAAGGACTTGAAGTTTTAAGAACCTGGCTCCAGGATGTTGAGCTAGTCTCACTGCTGCATTAAAAGGACGCTGACAGCACCTTAATGTTGGAAAAATACAATGCAGATCTTGGGTTGTAGAGCGGAGAAGGCTGAATTAGATAAAGTTGTGGCTCCTTGGGTACCTCCAGAACAGAGCATCCTCCCTACTTCATTCTCAGGCATAGCTGGCCTGAGCAGGATGTGCAAAGCTGCACTGTTCTGTGAGCTGGAAAATGCTCCAAAGGGGTACAGCTGAGATAGGAAACATTAACTAGTAAAGCTGAAGCTCTATAGTGTTTATTTATTTATTTGTTTGTTTGTTTGTTTGTTTGCTTTACCATATGTTTGAAGGAGGTGGAGAGTTTCTGGTACTGAATGACCTCCACAGATGACTTAAACTGCCCAAGGTCTCTTCTAACAGTCAATTTTGTTCCTCTTTGCTTTGGCCTTATGTCCCAAGTTCAGGACTCTTTTTCTTTTTTTATAGCTGCTGAAAATATCATGTTCACCTGACAAAAGGGAAAAGAGTTCAAGGCAGCATACCTGGGTTTAGTTTACATGTTTGACATCAAACACTGAAATGGAAGAAAATAACTCTGAACTTAGAAACTGACTGTCAAGAATGCAAACAATGTACTTAGAAGGCTCCAGTCTGCACATACACCTGAGCCTGGTACTGGAAATTTAAACCTTTTTTTTTGTTGTTTTTTTTTTTTTTTTTAGATTTACATTTTGTTTTTAAATTGCTCCTTTAAAAATGTGTCTCATAAGTTAACATTTGGGGAAATGGGTTCAAATGACAGGTGGTTTATCTTCCCTGTAGATTAAATAAATAAATCATAACCAGAAATATATATATATATATATATAGAGAGAGAGAGAGAGAGAGATATGTTTGTAGCACATTGCCTTTAAGGGGAAAAAAATAAAATAAAATCTGCTTTTTTAATGAGAAAGTTTTATTATTTTTAGTAATCTAAACAATAAAATCCCAACCATACATTCATTAAATTCAGTAATACATCAAGATTTGGACTACACTTGATTGCATCAATATTTTTGAGGGCAGAAAGTCACAGAAACTGGAAGAAGTAAAGGCATTCCATCATTTTACTTCATTTATCATCCTACATTACGTTGTTTACAGAATTTTACTTCTCTATGGGAGTTTTGTTTATTTGTTTGTTTCCTTAAAACACAGCTACAGCTTGGTTCTTAATACTCAGAAAAGATCTGTTGAACAGCTGTGAAGGAATTTGTCAGGCAAAAACGGAAAACTCCCAGAATCTAAACCCTGCTGCTGTAGGCATGGATCACTTTTCAGTTGTCTCTTCACATTGCTAACCCAAGTAGCAGTCCGACTGTGCCCTGCACTGAAGTCCAAAACTGACTTGCCTTGAAGGGCTTTTAAGGACATTTATTAGCTTTTACTACAGGGAAATTTAAAATCCAATTCATTTTTTGCCAGTTCCTCCCTTTGTTCACTTTTTCATTTCATTCTACTCAAGGTCTTTTCCTATACCACCCCACATTCAAAAAAAAAAAAAAAAAAAAAAAAGTATTCCCATTACTTGTAATGGGCTCTGCACAGCACTCTGAGAGCAGAGCTCCTTACTACAAGGACAGCCCAGGACAGCCCAGGCTAAGGGAAGGCCCTTCTACTTCGGTGTCCCTGCACCCGTGGCAGAGCTCACGGATGCAGCACAGACTTCCTGGAAAGGCTCCTTTAGACCCAGCGCAGGTGAGAGCAGGCTGCTCAGTAGGACAAGGGCATCAAGGAATGGGGTTTGCAGCCTCTCTACTTCTGTGGTGGAGCCACATGGCAGCAGGGTGCAAGGTCCCTTTGGGACAAGTGCTGGGAACGGTCTACGTATGCAACCAAGCACAGCTGCAGTTTTATTTAGATTCTGATGACAAGGATTTTTTCTCTGATATGTATTACATCCTATTTCTTTTCTAAATGCAGTTCCCAAAAGACTTTTACCAAATTTTCCTCTTAGTATTCACATGTAATTTCACAAACATATTCATTCATTTTAAATTGCCAAATTACAGGTAATCCACAGCATTATTTTTTTTTTTTAATATGCACACAAATGCATTTGCACATTCTTACAAAAATAATGTCCCAACAATTCCTTAATTGCACCTGAAAAACTTCAAATCCATTATAATTAATGTCTTCTGGCCTTTGGACTAACACTATGATACAAATTACAATACTGGCCTGAACTCAGAAAGGTCCATAACTGTTTTAAAAGAAGTTGTGCATGTGTTGTATATGTCATGTGTTTTAAATTATAGAGGAGATGAAAATGGAATGGAGAACATCCTGGGCAATTGCTGATTTTTCGTGCATATGTAGACTGAATAACTTGTACTGGAAGAGCAAATAGAAAAGTGTTTGATTCTACAGGGCCTAGAGGCTTACTATTCCCCAGGAGCAAGAGGTGTTTAAATGAGATCAATATGTCAGAATACTGTTGGCAGATTTATTTTATCTTTTAGTCTGAGACTGCAGAAGAAGAAAGTTGTTAGTGGTATGCTTTGGAAGATACTGTTTCAGAAGACCAGATTTGGCCAAACAAGTTGTACTTGACACATTAAAACAGCCACTAACTACTAAGCAGCTGGCTTTTCTGTAAATTTAGTTATTGATCCCCAGGTCTTAACAAACTAGAACACCTGTTGCAATAGCAGAATTGCAACAGAAGTACTACTGTGGTACGTGTGACCAAAGTTTCTTTACTCCAGACTTAATTTTTATTAAATAATCTGACGCTTATGCAAGTTCTCAAATTGAAAATATTGGAAAGTGATTTTTATCCATGCCTACCTCCAGCAGAATGGTTAGGCGTGTGCCTAACTTGGTAGGCATGGCAGCTGCTACTGATTACAAGCTTTATATGATCTCTGATATTTTCGCTGGGCACTAGATAGAAACTTTAAATGCACATGCACATACACCTCTGTATTGTGGTGGTGGCACAGACCCTGTATTTGCTTTCCTCCAAACAACCAGATCCAGAGGACAAGACTAGGATGGACTGCCAATGGCTGGTCCCTTCAAGCTTTCCCTGCAGGATGGCCTGAGGCAGGGCTACTCTGCCTAAGGACGACTCATGCAATTCAGGCTGCATACTCCAGAAGTGATTTAAAACAGCTCACTGGCATTTCAAGAGGGCTTTGGTGTTCAGAAGACACCCACCTGCCCAAATTTGCTCCCATTATTGCAGTAAAATGTAAAGGTCCTACTCAGCATAATCGTCCCTTTTTCCTAGACCTTGCACAGATGCTAGGCATGTCTTGGAGTGCAGCAAGAGAAGGACAAACAAGACTAAGAGTACAGTGATAATATCACAGCTTCAGAGAAAAAGAGTGATGAAAACATGCTCATGAGGTCACTATTCTTCCCTTCTCTCTGTCCCAAAGCTGTTTCAGGTATACCCAGACTATTCCTGACTGCTGTTTGCCCAAATTGTCTTGTAAAGCCTGTGGTGATGAAGACACTATGCTCTCCCTAGGCAAGTCATTCCAGCTCTTCTCTGTCCTGGACAGGGAAGACAGACTGTTCTCTTGTTTTTCACAGCAGCCTTCTACGTATTTCAAGACCAGTTACATGTATTAGCTTTGTTAAGAACCTTGATTCTGACTGAGTTAACAGTTGGTTTATTTTTTCAGGCAGATATTGATTGCTGGCCTGTGTCCTGTGTATTTTCAAACACTCTCCTATCTTCTTTTGATTTGCCATACTCCCTGAAGCCAGGAGTTCAGGACTCACACTTCAATCCTTACACACCCCTGTACTCCCAAATGCACATGTTCAGGCAGGAACAGCTGCACGTGTTAAGCCCATACTGCTCACTGGATATTGGTACAGAGGATCCACAGGTCTTCTCACCACCAGTGGAGGGTCCAGAGGAAATACAGCTGAATTTCAGAAACCCATCTAAGTATAACGATTTCTTTTATTTTTTCCTAATAATATTTTCCCTAATTTCCTAAACAAATCCACTGCAACAGGAACCTTAGGAAATAGCCATGGTACTTCTCAAAAGCCTTCAGAAACATTTTGTCTTGGGCTGACACCAGTGCCCACATGAAGTTACTAGGCTGTTGTGAAAGCACTGCCACTCACAGACACTGCTGGTGGGATGCCAGTGCACTGAACTGCTGGGACAGGGGCAGGGAAAGCTGGACCAGTTGTGAGGCCCAGTTGCAGCTCTGCCTTCGAGCCCGGCCTTTCATGTGCAGCTGTGGGCTTTACCATTGAAGGGAAAAAAAAAAAAAAAGAAAAAAAAAAAAAGGAAAAATTAGCTTAAAACGTCTTAGGAAACAGCATTTTTTTGAACACATTCAATAAAACGTCAAGTACATTGGAGTTTTGAAATGTTATTGTTCGCACAAGCACTTTCAAGGCCCTGTGTATTTGAGCTATGACACAGTCAATTACTTAATCAAATGCTTTTTTCCCTGTAAAAAATGAAGAGTGGTAAAAAAGAAAAAAAAAGACTGAAATAAAGTTGAATAACAATCACCAATGCCCTGCCATTTTCTTACCTTCAAACACTTGGGTGAAGAACCCTACACAACAGTCTCTGAACGTGCTCTGTAAGCGGTTTAGTTATGCACTAATTTTCAAAAGCTTACCCTATAGGGATTACAAACATACAAAGCATATCACTACAAGCCATTTTATAATGGAACTTCTCCAGACTTCACTGGAACAACCCTTCCCTCTTCAGATTATTGTTTTTAATCACATGATGAATTTTCCACCAAAGGCTGACAGTCTTCAGACAAAACCCTCCAAACAAAACTCTCCAAAACCCACCTCCTTTGCCAGAATACAACAGGAAATATACTAGCAGCCTTAATGAGACTCCTCTGCTCATCTGCAGAGTTTCAGGGCCTGGATGGAGAATGTGCACCTGCCTTAGCTCATTTCTCTATGTTTCCCCATTCACTTCCATTATGAACAACATGATCATGCAGGCTATCTCCATGTCTGCTAACTCCTGCGTTCCCTCTTTCCCAGGGCTCACACCCCACCAACCCAGCCAGGAAATTTCCTCCTCTTCCTCCAAGGCAGCACCAGCAGAGGGAGCATTTAGAGCATGCAGACACAAACCCTCCTTGCTCTGGCCCATTATAGGGACTCACTGCTTGATGAATTTTCAAAAATTCATCAGCCAAATTAATCTTCACCACATGTCTAAGTTCAGGAGAATAAATTAGAAGAGATTTCATGAAATGCATCCCTGACTTGAAGGGGACCTTTGCTAAATCTCTCCTACAGAGCTTGGTTATTTCTACAGTGGTAAGATTTTGATTCAAATTTCTTTGTGAAAAAAAAGATATATATTCCCCTTCTAATTACTGGGAACAGCAGCAACATTTTCAGTTGGAACATATCCACAAAGGAAGACAAATTCAGCAAGACATCTGCTTTGGAAAAGTTACTCCTTTCAGTCAGGAACTGTGCAGACCCTAAAATTTCAATTCAAGGCTTGGCAAAACCATAGCGAACAAAGTTTCATGAAAAGAAGCGTGGGCAACCTCTCATATAGATGAATACTAGATTGTAATGGCACTTATTATCTCAAACAAAAACCAGAACAGAAGCCTGTTATTCTGCAGAACCCTGGCTTCAGCACTCAGAAGCTTTTTTATATGTGCAAACGTGCAATTTATATATTATATGTGCAAAAGGTATTTAGATGGATTAAATATTTATTTCAAGCATCACTTATTCTGAATTCCAATATACACCTGTTGGCCTGGGTGACCAACCAGGTGGTGGTGATTTGCCACTGAAAACACCATTCACAAACCAGGTAATTATTCAGTGTGATCCTTTAAGGATTTACAATACAGAAACAAATAGCATGTCATTTCCTTGCTCTCAGTTTCCATATTCACCTCCTGAGCATCTCAAAGCTGACCAGAGCTGGCATATCTCCCTGCTTGCACTCACATTTTACTGATGCTTTTGCTGTCTGTCCATTTTCTACCCCTTGCATCTGACAAGCTTATGTTATTTTCAGACACTCTCCATTATGAAAAAGTCAGCCAGTGCTCTGACCTTTACATTAGGACCGAGAAGAAAAATGGTTGTGGAAAAATGGTGGCTTCCAGCGCTTTCACTTCTCTTTATATATTAAGGGATCACTTGCAGCTTTCCTCTAGACTCCTTCAAATGAACAGTCTATTTTAGAGAGACATGTATCCATCATATGAATGAAAACCACTAGGGCCTTTCAGGGTGATAACATTATAAAAGCTACTAAATAAGGGTATGTGAATATGTGAATTATACATAAAGGTCTATATTATGAATATAGCAAAAAGATCAGTGTTCAGAAAACCTGGATTATTGTTTTGGAAAAAAAAAAATCTCATGACAGCGACTGAAATATGGCATGTTGTTTTCTGTTCCTCTCTACAAATTATGTATAAGTGCATTTTCTTCATGGAAGTGTCCCATATCTATGCACTGAAAATAGAGAACACAGGAACAGAGAAACTCTTATTCCTGTGCACAAATGAGTATGAAAAATGAGTAAAGACATTAGCTGAAAATATAACCCTTACATTTATACAGCTGCCTTGTCTAATATATAAAATTGGTTTTTAATGTAGCTGTTAGCTGAAGTCAGTGGTATTTTGATGCATTCAGGAAGTTAAATATATATTTCCTTAAATTTCTTTATGTTTATTCAACAGTATAGCTATCTTCTCCAGTTCTTTTTAAAACCATGGATCCTTTCTTTCTTTCTCTCTTTTTTAATAAGTTATTTCAAATGCTGTGCATTGTAAAGTGCGCAAAACAAGGAAGACCCCAACTCCCTTGTACACTGGAGCTGGTAGGAGCTGACGTTCAAAAGACAGTTCTTTGACTGGATGTGGTGCAGCTGTCTTTTGTTGTTTTGGTGGCCTCTAAGAGTTACTGGGAGAAAGACCAACTATGAAATGAGCACTCTGCCGTGAAGTCCGCACCAAGCTAGTTGTCTACGCACACACAAAACAACTCCAGGCTAGGCTGACGTGCGTCTCTTTCGTCTATACTGTTTTATACAAGTGTGTTCCAGGATGCATATTGCTTTGCTTTGTTATGTAGGACAAACGTTGCCTAACCTGGTAGAACTCTGGGTCAAGTTTGCTAAGTCAGCTGGCTTTCAATTTGAATGCTTGAATTAATAGCTCTTTAAATATTGACTGAGGGAGTAGCGCAAGAAGAAATATTTAACTCTGTGGAGCAGCACATGATTGTCAAATGGACACTACCTGCTCAGTTCATCTGTATGTAGAAAAAGCTCATATAATGTGGTTAGCATTGACAAAGTATACCTTCAAATGCAAACTCAAAATTGGTTTAGTACGATGAAATAAAACTAAATTTAGTGAAACAATTACTAACCATCTGGAGAAACTAACCCTCTGAAATGTGCAGATAAACCTAAAACACACAGATGAAGAATGCTTGAATCTTGACACAAATTAGACCGGTGCCTTCCCTGAAAAGTCTGTAAGCCAGACATGCATAGCAAGACACACATAAAAAAGAAAAGTGGGGGCAGAAAACACCAAACCAGGAAACTGTCTGTGATAATTCACATACATCTGTGGTGTTATTTTGCTATGGGACAATTAATTCCTTAAGTATCTCCAAGTTTCTGTTCTGTGACATGCTATTATTATCAGCTCCCAGGGAAATCCTTGGTCTCTGGAAAGTGGGAGGTGGATAGCTGGGGCAGGCTGGATAGCACAGTCTCCAAAAGAGCCTAGATTTAATTTGCAGCTTATTCCCAACTACCTTCCACTTGATTGAAGAATATTTTTCTAATAGATTTGCAAGGACATAACGATTTATTTTTGCGAGCCATCTGTACAAACAGAGCTACACTGTCAATCAAAATGTTTTTAAAATCAATTATTATACCAATATGTTACACCATTATAATGGGATATTGTACCAGTCCTGGAAATTACCCGGAGATTTGGTAGGGGAAGAGAAAGCAACTCAGTTGTTCATTACTTTAGATTGGTTTAAAACTGCAATAACCCATCAAAATAAGGAGCTTGTGGTGGTCTAAAAGTGATGTAGATAATATGTAAGAATGTGCAGTAACTACTAGCAACACAAAGGAAATCCATTTTGTTTAGGACTGTCATTCAAGAAAAATAGAGCAGAACAGAACATTGTTGCCAAAATTAAGGTAATCACCCAGTGACAACAGAAAACATCTCCAAACTGAGCTCAAGTGAAGGACAAAATTGAAATGTCCAAGTTTGAGAGTGCTATAACATTGTGGCACGTTGAGACCCACCTATCCTGGGGTGGAGCCGTGATGGTGACAGCAGTGTCTCCCCTCTGCAGGCTCATCCTCTTTTCAACCTAGAAGTGCTCCCACCTCCAGACCCTCTCCATCCCCAGTGGCTGTATTTGCAGAGATGCCTGGGGGCCACTGTGCCACCATGCCAGCTGCTGCTTACAGGAAGCGTCCTGCCCTAGGAGCACACTGGGATTTCCTGGGCTGGCTTTACTGGAAGGGGAACAGCTGGGGAGGGCTTCTCCGAACACCAGGTCTGCTGCAAGCCTTCAATGAACCGGGGATGAGTTTCGGAGAGCTGGGGAGCACGTGGGGCCACAAAGAGGAGGAGCTGGGCCCTGGTGTCTGTGGTGTGGTGGAGGGAGAGGAAACTGCATGGGGCAAAGAATTGGCTGAGCTGACACGGCACAGGCTGGTAGATTTTCCCCAAGAAGTTCAGAAAGAAACTTGTTATCGTGAAGCTGAGTCAGGAGGAGGGCTGATAGCCAGGAGGAGAAAGAAGCCCTGCAGGGAAATCCCCATCATCTGTACTGCAAAAGCTTCACCCATCTGGAGAAGCAAAACTACAGCACAGAGAGAGGGAGAGAGAAAATTATCAGTGGGGCATAGAGGAACTGTGGAATATCCCCTTTAGCCAAGCATAACACGGCTTGGTGCCCCAGGGCAGGGAAATCCTCCCCCACCAACGAAGGGCACCATGGAAAGCAAAGGGACAGGAGGACTAAGTTTAAACCCCAATGCATAAGAGAGATATTTGATTGTTAGGACAGGTTAACTCTAAATGATATCATCCTCAGAAGAGGTCTCACAAGAAGAATGTTTCAATACTTAAATATATATATATATAAGAAAATATATGTAATATATATTTTTTCTTATGTATATTTATATATATATAAGAAAAATTGGCAAAGCAGATTTCCTAGCTCTGCAGCCATAGGCAGTGGGAACTGGAGAAGGGAATTCCAGCCTTCAGAGGTGTCTGTGCTTTTGGTGGGTATGCTGGTATTGCCAGCTGCAACCAACACACCCAGCAGCCCTAAGGCAAAGCTGGAGGCATAGTGGAACACCACATGTAAGACATATGCTTAGAATCAAAGCAATGAAAAGATCACACATACCTTCTCCTATCCTGTGACTGTATGGAGAAATAAAGGAAGTAAAAAATTCCTGAGATGTGATTTCTAAGCAAGTGCATATTTTGTTAAGAAATGTGTGACGACATTTCCAGAACAGAAATAAGAAGCTATATATTTGGTTTCAGTCAGCTTTTCTAGTTTTCAGTTACTTCAATTTTATTGCTGTTTTCTGCTTTTTAAAGTATTGTTAAAATATCCCACCTTTCAACCTGAAGGAGGTTATCTGTTTTCAACATCTGCATTTCCGTGGTTGTGTTCACTGCACAGCAATGCAGAGGTACCAGCATGCACTCCAGTGTGTGCCCTGTGGCCACAAAGTCACCCCATTCTGCTGCAGAAGCAGAAGCACAGAGGGCATGCCCAGCCACTGCAAACACTCCTGCCTGTCCCGCCAACACCTGAGCAAGAGTGTCCCAGTGCATGCCAGGCACCAGTCCATGACCTTGAAGGGATTGTGCTGCTAGGATAACCAGAGCAAGCAGTACTTGACACAAGTCAGGGTTTCAAAAATTTTACAAATTATTAATGGTGTTAATATCTCTCTGCACACATGAAATAGTGACATGAAAAAGTAGACTTCAAACAGTAGCCAATGTAGGACTTTGGCTACACCTAAATAATATTATACTTTATAATAGAGTGAAAAGCTGGCATAAAAGTATACTGCATTGTATTGTTTTCCTAGTACGGTGACACTAACATTGATAAAAAGTATCAAAACATTCATCTGAATGGGCCCACAATAAACCATCAAAAATGTGAACCCGGTCTTATTTTTCCTTGGGGAGACACATTTCCCCACAGAACAGGAATGTTTTTTATTATTATTTTGTTTCTACAACCTAGCAACAAAAGAGTTTCAAGCCTTGTACCTCTTTTTAGTTAGCAAATACTTAATAAACTATTTCAGATATTCAGACGAAAAGTTTTCAAATGTAAGCTCAGAACTGATGTAATTGTCTTAATAAAATCTGTGTATTTATAGTAGATTTCTTCTTATTCTGAAGAAATGGAACAGGCACCTATAAAAAAAAAAAATGGGGCATGTTTGACTCACACAAAAGAGCAGTCTACAATTTCTGTTCTGACTGCTGGCCCAAAACTTTGCATTTCTGATGATAAACTGTGTGATCCATAGTTCAAGGTAGTACATGATGGTGAGAATATCACTACTTGCGCCAAAAACATTCGGTTAAGAGCATTATCATTTGCAGACAATGATGTAGTGGTGTGCCTATCAAGGACTTTATCAGAGATATTCTCTGAGAAACAAATAAACAATAATTGCAGCAGTTTTGTTTTTTTTTTCCTTTGTATATTCATTTTTCTACAGAGAGAAGAAACTTTGGCTTGAGCAGACATGCTCATTCTGAACTCTCTTCCCAAGACAGTTTCATCTACTGAATGCATCAATTCTAACTTAGAATTACAGTAGACAGAATAATTTATTATAATTAACATTTATTTCCAAGGCTGTAGTTACATAGTTTCTGATTTAAAGGAGAATGACAATGCTGCAATTCCTTAGAAATCTTGGCATCACTCTTGTTTGAAATTTTCCAAACTGATCATCTACAACAATTAAGACTGTGTGGAGGAAGCCTGCTGACAGCATAAGTCAATAGTGCTCTGATGATGACAGAGCTGGAAGTCCACCTTGGCAGGTCAGAACTGTTGTCATACAGAAAGAACTTGCAGAATCTGAGAAGAAAAAGTTATAAAACCAGGATGAAATGCAATGGTTGGAAATAGAAGTCATACAGGGGGAGGGGATTAATAAGAGCATTTTCCTGCATGATTTTTTTTTTTTTTTCTGGAAGTGATTCAGCAGGAGAAGAGTGTGGGTACACCTTAACCCACCAGAGAACAGCTGTGAGTCACAGGTGCAACCCAGTCTTGGCCAACCTGAAGGTGGCACCTGGATGTGCTAGACATAGAGGTTCCGCATCAGCTTACAAACTGTTGTCTGGAGTACAGCAAATGTCTGAGTCACCCACACTCAGCAAGTGTGAACATGGGATGAAATGGGATAATGAGGGAAACAGGAAGTCTCTGCTATTAAATGACAGTAGAAAAAATTGGCTTTCTAAGTTAGTGAGAGGAAAGCTGGAGGTGGTTACTGATGTCTTCTGAAAACACATCAAAGGAAATAAACTTAAAATGGAAAGTATGTTACTAGCCATCAGACCCGTGAGTTTCTGGAGCAACCTAGCAGCTCGAACAGGGCTCAGAACTCTCTGATCCCAAAGATTTTTGTGTTCTTCTTTATATAGTGGCAATAGTCATTCTTCTCCCAGAGTCCACAGTTAATTTTCTTTGACAGAAACAATGCTGGTGTTCAGTGGTGGGGAGGCACAGACATACCAGCTATGTACTGGATTACTTGCGGAGGTTCTGGTGGATTGTTAGAAGTGTTTGGTGATGGATCGTTGAGTAGTGGTCACTGCCTGTATAGCTATTCTGTTTCCATTGGTGAATAAGAGGATGCTGGGTGGATGGATCTAATCCATAGCCTGTACTGGGTTACTGTGTTTTCAGAGTACCATACACATTACCTCTCCTCATCCTTTTCTGTATTATCTGGCATTTATATGTGAGGAATCATTTGTATGAATAGATCAGAAACCTAAGGAAGAAACACACATAACAAGGAATTAATATCTAAGACAATGTACAATTTATTAGCCAATGTCCGTTGTAGTCACGCATTTGTAACATCATTAAAAAACAGCTTCTGATCATTGGTATCTGACACCTCAGAGCATGTGCCTGTCTTGTCTGTTACAGCCATCCCATTCCAGCACACCACTTCTGCCTCATCCCCTATGCCTCATCTCTGATCAGCATTAACACTTATCCAGCAGCATGTGAGGTTCAGGGCCCTCTTCCAGTGAAGCAGAGAAGCCAGAACAGCATTTTTTCCTGTAGAGGAAAGCGTGGCTGTGCCTGCTGGATGTGGATATATTCAGGAGGGTGCCTCAGCAACAGGGCTGTGGACAGGGACTTGGGAAGACTGGGGACAGAGGCACACAGTACACTCTGTACACTTGTGTGACTTGCTGTCTTGCATACTGCTTTTACTTTATCAGGAAAAGAATTTTACTAGAACAGCTTTCTTCTTTGAGAGGCCACACCCTGAAACCATCCCTGCACTGAACAGAAGCCACTCTGGGCAGACAGATTACCTTCTCCTTTGCCACTTTTTTAAAGTCCAAAACATGAGGGAGGGATTTTGCAAGTTCACACTCAGGACACAGCCAAAATGTTGGTCATTTTTTGGAAAGAGAAATGAGGCACGTCTTCATCCCTGGGATATCACTGAGCCAGTAGAGCTGTCAGCTAGCTAACACAGGGCAAATAAATAAGTGTTATGTGGCATCCTGCACTAATCCTGTCTCCATAATAGAGTTTTTCACATGACAGATCACACACTTGAGGTTGTCACAAAAAGATCAGTTGCAAAATTAATACCAAAATCAAGTAGCTGGCAGAAGTTTTGTCCCTGAAAAGTGGAAGAGTGAGAAATAGTTAAAATTAGGGGCTATAAGCTTTTACAAGAGGCAAGAAACTGCTAACAGCCTTTGAGTGCTGGCAGGTCTGAGAGGTAAGCATTTATACCTCCAGCCGGAAATTACATCCAGTCCTTCCTCTCTTGCAATGAAGAAACTGAACCACAACCAACTCAGATAAGCAATTCTGTTACAGATTTCTCTAAAATACTTCTTATAAGCTTCTTGGGAAAACTACTTTTTTCCTTTTTTTTTTTCTCTACTTCAGTACAACTACTCAAATATATTTCATTCAAATATAATTTAAAAAAAAAAAAAAAAAAGATACGTCATTTTATTAGCACAGAAATATTTGGAGCCTGTAGCAATATTAATGATCAGTGAAGTGTTTTTCTAATCCCTGGGTGTACCTCCACACTGGGGAAAGAAAAAAAAAAAAAAAAAAGTATGAGATGCTTTACTTAGATCTAGAACAAAAGCTAACGTTAAAATTGCAAAAGTCATTCTAAATTGCCCTTCACAGAGAAGCTTCAGCAATTTCTCCAGCTCCTGTCACCACAGCATTCACAAAAACCACACCACAGGGTTTTAGTTTAGCAAACAGGTAAAAGAAGCTGAACTAGGTCACATGTAGCAGCTCGCCATGTTACCAGTGTCCCTTTATATTTAATCACTCAAGTCCCATATCTGACTTTTTGCAACTACAAGAGTTTATTTACATAAAGCCAGCAAACAGTATCTCCATCAGTGGTACACATGAGGCTGTGCCACTCATAAATGAGTATGAGATGGAGAAATTGACGTGTTTGCTGAGAATAAGCATCACATTAATTAAAGGTACTCTCAGGGGAACAAAATATAAGCCATGGAGATTGAATTGAGCAGCCTTTGCTCCTGAACACTATAGTGTTTAGGAGTCTCTGGGGAAGAGCCAAGTGAAGTATAATTAATATGCCTGGAAACCCATAAAGCAGCCAGAGAGGCAGAATAGGAAGTGGGATTTCAGTGTCATTTATACGTAGGTTTATCTGAGTTGATATCTAATAAATACTTTGGGGATCACTTATCTATTGAAAATTATTTTCCTTCTGAAGCAATGTTTTTTTTAGAGGCAAGTTGTGCCATGAAAGAAGCAGAAAGGTTGGTAGTTTTGTTTTTGTTTTTGTTTTCTAAAAGCAGTGATGCCAAAAATATACTATCACAGAAATATTTTTAAGCTAATAGCCAGATAATTTTATTGACTAAACACTGAATGTGCTTGAAATGGAGATTTCCTTTGTACTGAAGACATCGAAACAGTGCTTATTGTATCTATTAGTACTAAGATCATTGGGAGTTATTAATTACCATAGCACACCACTCTCTCTGTATATATTATAAGGAGTAGTGTACAACACAGAGATTTACAAGACAATAAAATTTCCATGAACGCTAATTCCACAGCTGAAGTGGACCCTAGACAACTAAAAAAGATAACTTTATTTCTTATCCCCTTCACACTGCACAGCAAGCAGACCTAGAATTAATAGATGATAATTTGGGGTAGCTTTCTGTTTAAATGTAATTTATCTCAGGATAGACTGTCCTTGCAACTGGGTCTGGAGTCAGCAAGAGACAGCATCTCCTTAATTTTCCACCTCCTATAATCTCTTTACCAAACCCCGCTGCTCTGCATGCTCTTGGAGGAAGATCTGCTTCAACTTGAAACAAAGGTGATGTAGTTTAAAGGTGATGGGGAGTCTGAATCTGTAAGAAATTTGATCTGTAAATCCCTTTCAGTAAAGTTGTCATTAAAATGCTGAACCGTTCCTGCAGAGAGAGAAAGAGTGTTATCATAGAATCATAGAAAGGTTTGGCTTGGAAGGGACCTTAAAGACCATCTAATTCCAACCCCCCTGCCATGGGCAGGGACACCTCCCTCCAGACCAGGTTGCTCAAGGCCCCATTCAACCTGGTCTTGAAAACTTCCAGGGATGGGGCACCCACAACTTCTCTTGGCAACTTGTTTTGGTGCCTCATCACTATATTAAATGTAAAAAAGTCTGCACATATTTTTTCAAGGCTGGCCAGGTATGGAAAGGGGTGGAGAAGAACAAGCTTTTCCTATACAGTCCCTCACTGTGCTTTCCAAAAGCAATCTTGACACCAACCCTTTCAATAATATTATTGATTTTTATTATATATATATATAATATTTTAAAAACTACTGTTTGAAAATCTATCTGCTTCATTTCAACCTTGATGTGCAGGTATTTGTTTTTAAATCATAACATTTAGATACCAGACTAGTAATTAATATTAATATCATGATACTAACATTTTACTAAAGACAGTAGCTGAATATGAAGCAAGTAATAGGGTGTCTTTCATTCACTGAAAGTAATCTGATCAATCACAAGATTTGTCAAGCAGAAGACTTGTTTTTACAATCCAAGCTAGGATCAACTTCAAAACCAAAACACATTCAGGTTGAATGACAAGCATTGATGGTGGGAGACGGAAGAAACATGGGAATAAAAGACAGCTGAGTGTGTACTCCATTTTTAGGGTACAGGAATTGTTCAAAATATTCCTTTGAAGTTTGAGATCGTGTGTTGGTTTGCATAAAAGGCCTCGTCACCATAACTGAAACATAAAAGAATTTTTTCATTCAGTGTTACTTATTCCATGTTTAATTAAACTTCATTCAGCTGTGCTATGTAATAACTCCCCTGCTTCTCAGCTCTGACAGTAGTATCACAAAAATGTTATTTTATCAGCACTAAGCAGAATATAACAGCATAAAAATTTTGGAATTCAGGAATAAGGAAATTTTGTTGTATTTAAACTCGGAAGCACTGGGACTGATCCAGCATCTACTGGGACAATATATAATCCTTGGTTTAGTGTCAGAGACATGAGTTAAGGAAGGTGGTAGAAGACTGAAAACCTCTATGGGACTCAAATTATATTGCTTGGCTAGAATGTAAAACTGAAGCCATAGAAATGTTCCAGGGACTGGGAGAACAGGCTGAGATTGTGAGCAAGCATGCTGCCAAGAACTACCCAAAGCTCCCAAAAGGGTATGTAAAACCAAATTTGCTAATTTTCTGTATGGTAGCAACTTCTAATTTTGCAAGAGTAGCAGAGCTGCAGGAGTTTCTAGGGATTTTGGAGACCAATGGGTGGAAGAAATAAAAATTCTTTAAGGACTGAAGATGGGAACCTTATGGTCAGTGTAGGTTCAGGGGCTTTGGGAAGAGAGGAGTTACAAATAGATTAAGGAATTGGAAAAGACCAGTGGGTTGTGAAAGAACTGGGAGCAGGTTTCTCACTGTGTACTTTTTCCATCTGCTTCCTTCTTCAGTCTCACCTGCCCCACCACCACCTCCACCCTCCCAGCCCTGGCTGCTCCCCACATAGCATGACAAATATTTCCCATGCCAGCCCTGCTCCCACCATCTGAGACACATGCCATTCTCTCTGCAGGAGTTCCCATTCAGCACCTGTGGGCCACTGCCACATGAATGAGTCAGGAGGATGACATGAGATGCTAAATGTGGTGTCCAAAAACATTGCCAGATGGGCACTCCTTATGAAGACACTTAATCCCTTTTCTTTCATGGGTGTGAGTGAGAAACATGAAGCCTCAGGCAGTGTTTTTGCTGATTCTTGGCAGGTACATGTCTTTTTCATGTAAGAGCGATGGTGGAAACCACAAAGAAGAAACTGTCCTGTTTCTCCACACTTGCTCGTTCTCACACATGGAGCAAAAGAGTAGACCTAGTTTGTCCAACCACTGACACTTGCATCTGCACAATTTCTTCTGTGTCTCAAAATGTAATGGGGAAGACAAAATTTACCTAGGCACCTTCCATAGCACCTTCCAGAGCTCAGACATGCTGAGGTCAAAGAACAGAAAGAAAGAAGAGTCTGGGTAAAATGCTTGTATGCATTTTTAGCTGTGGCCTGAGCAATGCAGGGAGCGCAGAGATGGCAGTGAAAAACAAGAGATCTTCCTCAAAAATGGGTGAGAGGAAGCAGCAGGGGACTCCCCACCCAGTTCAGCACAAACCTTCATAAAGAACCAGCTGGAGCAGCTTTTCAGCATGCATAGACCAGTACGGAAAGATAAAGAGACCCTCATTTTCCTCATGCATCTCAGTATTTTTAGGAATCACTGTCCTCTAGGAATAATCTTTAGGAACAGGTGAAGGGGGACCCCCAACATCTCTGAATACTTTTATTATTTGTGCAATAGCTGTTCTTGTATTAAGCCTTTGGTAATACCAATCTTATTAAAAGAGACGTTGGCCGTAAAACAAAGAGACTGAAAAAGTCAAAACTCTTCATAGTAAATGTTTTTGACAGTTTTTGCTTTAGACAGAGAGGTAGTTTTAGAGCATGGCTGGATGTGCACCTGTAGAGCTCCCAAAACACTGACACACACAGAAAATAATGGAGCACTTCAAGATTAGACAGACCAACACATCTCAAAAAAATGTCAAGATTTTCTAATAACCAGTGTCTCCTGTGATAATTTTAATGAAGTTTGTATTTTGAAACAAACAAACAAACAACAATCACAGGGTTTATATTACTTTCTCAACAGCAGAGGTGTCGATTGTGCCCTGTGTAATGTAAGTACATATTTCATTGCATGAGGCTGCTAGGCATTCATTTTCAGTGATTTCTTTTTTTTTTTTTTCCCATATCACCTAAATCAGCAGCGCTGGGATGGAAGTGAGGGGTCTAGAACCCAGCAAGACCATTCAGCAGGCAGCAACACTCTGTGTGCCAGCACTGGGTCCAGGCCTAGACTGATGTCAGAGTTTAGGCTACTATCAGGATATTTCTCAGATGACACAGATGAATTCTCAACCCCTTTTATGATAATTTGGCATGGTCCTTTGAAGAAGAATGGAATTATTCGCCCTGGAAATCAGACAAGTTTTGACTTCAGAACATACATTATGATTTCATGCTTCGTTCTTTTGACATAAAAGGAGATTTTAAAGATGAGAAACTCTCTTTGTGCACCAGATGCCCCAGGCTGGCAGCCATAACAACAAAAAGCCAACTTTAAAAGCATTTCCCAAAGGAACTGAAAGAGGAAGTATCACATTTGCTGTTACCTTCAGACCCAGTTCCTAGTATTTCTGCATTTCTGCTTTGAAGATTTCCTCCTGAAGGGAGGAATCTTCTCATTAAGTCACCACAGTCTGTGTCTCCTGTGAAAGACTAGGGAGCACTATTAGAAAATTAGGAGGAAATATATCTTCAACTTTCTTTTCTAACCTAAACAATGGGACTTTTCTTGCATACAAGAATTATCTGTATATATTAAATATATATATATGTATAATAGAAGGAACTCAGAAAATGATGTTCAAAAGCAAAGGAAATAGTAGAAAAAATCTAGAAAACTAAACAACATTTTCACTGATTACCAATGGCAAATGACCAGTTTACATTTGTGGTGTCTGTGCATAAAGAGGTGACATAGTAGCAAAGGCAGAATAAATAAACAGCATAACATTACAGAAGAATGAAACCCACCTTTCTTTGCTCAAGCAGCTTGCCAAGGGGAGTTTTACATTTTCTCTTGTGAAAGACGTGCACAACTGTTTAAACGAGAAATTTTTCCTTATGTCTGCTATTTCCATTCCTAAAATGTCTGAAATTATATTTTTTTTCATCATAAGTTAAAACCTGTGGCTGGATGTTTCAGCTGAGGTGGAAACACAGCATCCTTCATGCTACAGAGCATGATGCAGTTGTAAGATGCAAGTAAGGGCCTGCACAGTATGTTTATGACATCTGTGGCCTTGTTGTGGTTTAGCCCGGCTGGCAGTCAAACACCACACAGCCGTTTGCTCACCCTCCCCCCTCCCTCTCCGGGATGGGGGAGAGAAACGAGAAAGTGAAGTCTGTGAGTTGAGATAAAGACAGTTTATTAAGACAGGGAAAAGAATAACAATAATAATAATAATAATAATAATAATAATAATAGTATTAATAGTAATAATGTGTACGAAATAAGTGATGCACAATGCAATTGCTCACCACCCGTTGACCGATGCCCAGCCTATCCCCGAGCAGCCGGCCCCCCCCTCCACCCCGGCTAGCCACCCCTATATATTGTTCAGCATGACGTCAGATGGTATGGAATACCCCTTTGGCCAGTTTGGGTCAGCTGTCCTGGGTCTGTCCCCTCCCAGCTCCTGCTGCATCCCTAGCCTGCTCGCTAGCAGGACAGAGAGAGGCTGAAAAGTCCTTGGCTTGGTGTAAGCACTGCTCTACAACAATTAAAACATCAGCATGTTATCAGCGCTCTTCTCATTCTAATCCAAAACACAGTACCCTGCCAGCTACTAGGAGGAAAATTAACTCTGTCCTAACTGAAATCAGGACAGGCCTGAAATTGAATGTCTATTCCAGAAGAACATGCTATTTCCTACTTACTTTTACAGAAGAAACATTAAGAAGGGTTCTGCAGTTATCAAAATTTCGTTTGTATCCTGGAGACTCTTGCACCTATTTTTCTATCGAGATTCACAGAATCCTATTTCACTTCAAATCATGATGTATTGTTCAAATAAAGGGTACCATATGTTCTTTCACTTGACCTTAATAGTAGAACAGAGAATAGATACTTCATTAGAAATTTGCTTCTCATGAAATTGATCTCATAAATCAATTATTTGTAGTCACAAGTAAATATACACCACAATCTCCTTGCAGTAAGTAATCTAACTTTCAGATACTTCTCAGTACCATGTTACCTTGTTTTCCTTTTGCTCAAACACACTAAAAGAAAGTGAGATAATATTTTTTAGTAAGAGTTGATGGTAGCATGTTGTCTTTACATTCTGATGTAACACACATATTCTATACTAGCATATGGTTTAGAGAGAAAAAATATGTATTTCTTATAAATTTTCTTATTTCTGACCCTTTAGAGAATGGAAAACTGTAGTTCTCTCAGTAAAGAGTAGCTACATCAGTACTCGCGAAGAATTTTTAAAAGCAGTTCTTCAAGAAAGATGGGAGTGGTCCTTTCTTTTGTTTCACTCAATTTTATTTTTATTTTTTTTCTGATGATACTACATTTTTCATAGAATTACTGCATGTACTCATTTCATGATTGACTGTGCTTTCTGCAGTTTTTTTTGTCTCACTGAGTGTAGAGTGAAACTAGCACTTGTTAGAATGATACATATATAATGGATAACGTTTTTAGTGGTAAGTACCCTCAGAAATTCAGAGATTTTACAAAAGAGAAAGAGAGGAAGAAGGAGGAAGAGAGATGACATGGTTCTAAGCTTTTAATTAACAGTCCACTATTTTGAATACTTGCCAGACTCCCTTACCCTGGATGAGCAGCCTGGCCATTGGGCTAAATAATCATGCTTCTAGTTTGCAGGCCCAGTAAATCTTGCTTTCTTACTGCAGAAGGACATTATTTCAGCTGGAAGGATCTCTCCAAGCAAAATGACCCATCAAATGATAATTTGAACACTAACCTGACTGGAGAAAGAAGATCAGAGTGGTTTGAAATGTCTTGGTTGGAAAGAGGCAATGAGATCAAGTTTCCAATTTTTAAACTGAATGTTTTCACCATAAAGCTATTACACAAATATTGAGAAGTACCTTTATTTTACAAAGATACAGTGTCATCTGCTTAGCTGATTAAAATCACGGATAGATGTGATTAACCATAGAAGGAATTTCAGGTCTGTTGATACCAATATGATAAAGATGAACCAGCTTTGAGGATCTTTGAGCTATATTTTCTTTGTCAGTTTTAATTAAGCTCTAATGAGCTTGCTGGACTTTGAGAACCCCTTTCTGAGGTATCCAGCTTTACCTGTGGGTGATCTCAGTCAGAACAAAGCTCCTTTGTTATCTTCTCTTTCCATACCAGCAGCAGCCTTGTAGAGTACTCTGATTATTGAGTAAGGAAGAAAGGCAAAGTGTCTGTTAATTTAAGGGTGCAAGCGTACCACTGTGGGTTAGACCAGAAGCGATCACAGGAGTACCTAGTCTCTAGCAGCAGTTAGAAAAAGATGTTTACTGGGGAAGAAAGAGCAGGCAAAGTGTGTATGGGATGCTCCCTGCATACAATACCAGCCCTCAACACCGTGTGGCTTGGACATTTATTGATACAGAACTGTATTTACTATGTATTTACTAACCTTCAGAGGATTCCCTTTCCATGAGCTTGTCCAGCGCCCCTTCAGTAAGGAAGTTATATAACATAAAACAAAGTGTTATGCAGCTAATGGAGTGCATTTACTGGTTGTTTTAAAGAGACCTGCTCTTCAAGTCTGGAGTGACAGCGTGCTCATTTCAAGGCACAACCGTCCTGTCTCTGAAATCAGGGCTAAACAGTATCTGTGAAATCACAGCCAAGCATCCCATACTTTTTTTTTAATTTTTTTTTTTATGTGAAATGTTTTATCCATGGAAGTCTGACACAGACATGATAAAAATGAGGTGTATAAGTACTGGAGGCTGTTACAAAGTCCTAAAATGAGAACAGTCTTGCTGCTCTCCATCAGAAATCTGTTTACTCTTACAGCCATTTCTTGCCTTTGGTCATGTTCAAGTATTTGCTCCCTTCAGTCTACAGTAGTCTGGGGTACTAGCTACAGATAAAACATATAAGACCTAGACCAAAGCTATTTGTGATTGGCTTGACATTTTGATCTATACTCCCTGATTAAAGACATCATCTTTGATCTTCTCTTTTTTTCTTTTTTTTTCAACTTTTTTTCTTTCATATTAGAACGAGTATAACTAAGGTGAAGGTTTCCATCATTTCAGAGATAATTATGCACATACTATTAACATGAATTGTGAAAATAAACACAGGTCTTAAACCAGAATTCACTTTAGTGAATTCACTCTAGTGTATAATGGGGACACAAAATTCCACAATTTAATCACAAGATGTAGTCTCTGAAGTTATTGTTGCAGACAGAATGTCAAAAGGGGTATTTGTTTCAGAGAGATGTTACTATCTTTGACTTTCTTCCAGAACAAACCTTCATGCTGAAGACCCAAGACATTACCCCTGTTTGTAAAATATCACTCAGGGTGTTGTAGTAAAGAAGAATGAAGTGTGCTCTTAAAAATTATCTGACTTGCTCTGCAAAAGTATATACTAAAGCCTCTAAATCAAATCATAGTAACTTTTGTGTATTGGAGGGTTTTTTTGTTCCGCTATGTTTTGTTTTCTGTTGAAATTATACCTTGGAATTCTGCAGTCTTTTAAATGATGCTTTATTAACAAACCAGCAGCATAACACAATAGCATCTTTCATATATGTCTGGTACGCCTAGCTTAAGTCTCATAGGCAATTGCCTTGTTAAATTACCTGGTGCTCTCTGGTATTTTGCTTAGCTTTGCCACAGTAGAGAAGCAGTGCAGCTGTTCCTTAAGTCTCAAAATTCATCTTTTTTTCTTTCTTTTTTTTTTTTTTAATTTTGCTGACTACAAGCTCAGTAAGTGATACAAAACAGTTCTAATATTCAGACCAAGATCTTAAGAAACAAATGCCTTAAAATTACTCCTTTCTTTTCATCTACATGCTGGGCCTCGCTTTTCTAATGTCTAAGAGCAAAGGCTTTTGTGATTTTTTTCTTTTTTTTCTTACAGCACCAAATTAAACCTATGAAACTTATGGCTACAGTGAAAATACATTGTTTTCTTCCTCAAATCAATAAAAATTACATTTTTTTTCCCTAAAAATTAAATATATTTGCAGAACTATTATACAAAAAATAAACAGATCTGTAGGAGAAGCCATGAGGTTTTCCAGCAACATCCCTGAGTCCGCTTGCAGAGGCCAATGCGTATAGGCAAAGAAATGAGCAGCTATCACATAAGCAAGGTTATAGATGAACATAACTTGAATTACTGCAGAAAGCCTTCCTGGTGGTGGACTTAGTGCATGCAATAAGACCTCACATTCCCTCTTACAATTCACTACTCAGTTAGTTGTCCCCTATGTGCATGCATTTTGGGGATGCTTGGTGATGCTTTTTGTGCTTGCCCAGCTGCACTAAACAGGACTGGAAGGATATTGTGACCCAATTACAATCCCTCTCCTAGCACAATAATCATTCTCACAAGCAGAAAGGGAACAATTCTGGCACATTTTTCACAAAAACTGTTGTTTTTTTTTCTTTTCTTTTTTTTTTTTTTTTTTTCCACTCTGGAGTGTCAAGGCCCAAGTCTCTTTTCCATTTTGTTCCATGCTAGCAGGCACAAATTGCTTTGCAAGTTTACTCAGATTCCTTGTTGATCAGATGGCCAAGGCTTTCCTTGTTATCATCTGCAGACCTTTTTCTGTGACTCATTTAGTTCCTACGCTACATGGCTCACACACTGAAGGATTTGTGGGCTGTATTTACTACAGCGTGTATTTTGGCACCCTGAGATGTTGTTGGAGCTCCTGAAACAATCACTGTTGTTGGCAGCCAGACACGTGTGCACACAACCCCCCCCCTTTCCCCGATGCAGTGGCCAAAATGAACAAAGCCCTATGCTAGCCCCAAAGGACCACTTGGAGAGCAGTTGTCCTGTGCAGGGCTCTCCTGGCTGCCCACAAAAAGGCACCTCTTGGCCTGGCATTTGCCCCCTGCATGGAGAAGCACTACATGTTTGGGTGTTATCCAAATATGTGGAAAGTGAGTTAATGCCGCTATTATCCAAACAGATGGGCATAACTCCGAGCTGATCAGAGGCTGCGCTAGGACATACTTGCTGACAGCAGTACGCCCAACTGGGACAGTCAAAGGGGTCTGTCAGTTCTGAGCTTTCATGCTTCTGGCTAAGGACATGCCCTGCTGCTAATCTTGCTTTTTCCAAAATAGAGCACACTTAGGACAGTCAAATGCCTTTCCCATGGCTTCACAAAAGCATTCCCTGTCTCATGCCGAAAACATCAGGCACAGCAGCACAGGCTGATGTGTAAGCATAGCCCCAGCCCCATTCCGTGCCCTTTTCTCCCTGTGGTTCTCAGCACGATGGGTGGCTGGCGCTGGCCTTGCTGACAGCCAGGCCTAGTAGGGCACCAGCACTAGGCAGCACGCTTCTCGTCTGCAACTGGGTGCGAAGGACATCCGCACCTCTGCTACAAGGAGGTGTGGGCCCAATCCTCCCCACCTCTCCAGGAGATTTTGCCTGTTACCCTTATTTTTATGCATCACTGGGTGTTACGTTTGATCTTTTCCTGGCAGCAAGCACCCTTAGTGATGATTCACTAGTGAAAATCTCTGGCTGCTGTCTGAGGTAAATATCACTCTTGTTCATACTGCACGATAAAAAAGCACTGACTTAGTCACAGGGGTCCCAGCTTACCAAAGGCCCCCGTGATGAGATCCCAAATGACAAATCTAGGAGCCTGACATTTTCCAGTTGTTTGCAGCTGCTTGTTCCTGAATGTCTGTTTTGCCTGAAATGAAAGTCACCTCCTTTATAACTTTGTCTTTCTTTGCTTTGAGAAAAATTCTTTGCAATACATTATAGCAGAAAATTCAGAGCATGTTCTTGGAAATATCTCATAGTAACATCAGAATTATTTTTTTTTTTCATAAAGCTCTAGGCAGATCACATTCACCACAATTAAATGTGCAGCTCATATGTTTCATGGATTAAAACAATCTGAAACAAACCTTCTTTATTTTTAAGCAGAGTTTCTCTGTAAATTCACATTCACGTGTGCGCATTAGGCAATTTTACTGCTTTCAAAATATGCAAGATGAATTTAAAATTCACTCCCAGTAGCACAAACTATAAGCACTTTCCAAATAAAATCAGCAAATGATGAATCCAGTAATTCTGCCTGGGAAAAAAAAAAAAGAAGAAAAAAAAAAAAAGAGAGAGAGAGAGAAAGAAAAACAATAAAAACCTTATGTCTTGATATAAAAAATACATCCTACTTTACATAGGTGTATTCACTACTTTATTGACTGTTTTGTAACATCCTATTAAATTAATCCGTGGAGAAACTGAACAAAACCATTACTAAAAATGGAATTTTGTTTTGTGATGATAGTTCATAGAAGAAAGTCACTAAAAGAGTGCATTAAAGAGTATACAGTATACACAGGATCTGAGATAAAAGCTTACAGAAACTGAGAGCAAAAAGGAAGCTAAGATTTCCAGGTAGAAATAACATGGTGTTGAAGTTGGCGATAAAGGATATTTCCAGTTTTAGCCACAATAACTAAGTGCTAAGGGGAAAAACAACCAAACAAGCAATCAACCATGGAAACAGGCTTATATTCTTTCTAAGTTTCAATAAACAAATACGAGGGCCTAGTTTTTGCATGATTAAATAGTGCATGTTCTGTGTACGAACATCAAGTGCTCTATCTGTGTCTGTGCCCCATATATGTCAAATACTCATTTGGTTACTTTGAGAAAATGAAGGAAAATGGGTGAATTTTGGTCCCTGCAGCTGCACAGCAGGCACTTCAGCCAAGACACTAAAAGCCTAATAAATATTTTTAAAAGAATTCCAATGTAGATGTTACAAGTATTTATTTATGTTTTATGAACATGGTGTGTACATACATGAAATTAATATCATTCTTTCTAACTTTGTTTTAGACCACAGTCACTAAAAATTTTACTAAAATAAGACCAAAATTTATAACTAACCACCAGCATCTGCATTGATTTAGATAGTGAGTCCCAATAAAAGGCCAAATTCTCCAGATTCCAGAAGAGATAATTAAATACTGTGAAATTAATTCTAAGAAGAGAGTGCTGTGAATGCTATAGGTAGGTTTCCATGTGCAGGAAACCTGCCTCTAACAGAAGGTCTGGAAAGGAACATCTATTAGCAAATGCCTGCTACTAAACTTTCTGCAAGGGTGGAGAAAGAGTTAATCTATATGTAAGTAAATTCCTGTTAATAAACGATTTCTAATGTTTCTCCTCACTGTTCAGTGCAAACCCTAAGAGAGCTATCATTTCTATCCAGACCACAGGTCCCATCCATGCTCTTCTCTCCCTCCTGCAAGAGCAAATAAAGCCTACTCTATCCCCTCCCTGCTAAACAGAGACTTTGAAATAAATCACTTATGCCCATTTATATTAAATAAGAACTCAATTATAGAGGTCATACCCTTTTTCCCCAAATGCTAATCCTCCAGGCTCTTATCACCTTGTTAAATGTTTAATGTTGTGAGCATGCCCTGGTGAAAGCTGGGTCAGGTCAGTGACCTTGCTGGCGGGGGAAGAGGCCATATTCTGAGATGTAATGTACATCCCCCAAGGGCTGCACAAGAGGAGGATGTAAAACAGCTGCTAATCTGCCATAGCAGGTTGAGATGCTTCTGATGCATATTTGTCCTCATTTTTGCAATTCTTCTCACTTGATTTTCTTGTGTAAATGTAATCATTTGCTAATTTACTATACCCCAAGAAAACTAAATGGACAACTCTACAGAAAAATAATGCCACTGCCTTTGGCTATAGAGACACATACAAGTGTAATCAGACTCTAGACTGTTAAAACTCATCAAAACAGTTGGAAAATTGCAGAGACGTCAGCACAATCTGCTTCTTAATGCTGTAAGGAAGAGAGGATCTTTCAAAGAGCTATTGTTAAGCCAATTTGCATAATATTTATATATATTTTATTTTCCCCAGGAAAGAAACACAGAGAAGCTCAGACCAATGTTGAAGAAATTCCCATTATCTCAGAGAAACTTTTCTTGTCTTCAGTGAGTAAACCATTTACATAAGAGCAATAGGTTCCCTCATGAAAGCTCTTTTCAGCCCTCCTTGACTGGAATGTTGTATAGGTAAATAATGAGACAAAACCAGAATTTATTATATTCAAAATTCACAGAATCATTGAGGTTGTAAGGAAGGTCTGGCAGTCATTTGGTCTAAACCCCCTGCTCAAGCTCAAGGCCTACCTAGACCAGGCTGCCCAGGTCCATGTTCAAAGGGCTTTGGAAGATCTCCAAGACTTCATTACCTCTCTGGGCAACCTGTGCCAGTACTTAGTCACCTCCCAGTAAAAAGAGTGTTTGATGATGTTGAGAAAGAATCTCTTGTGTTTCTGTTTGTGCCCATTGCCTCTTGTCCTGACACTGAATACCACTGAAAAGAGCATAGTTTCAAGTAGGCATAGACATTGATGAGATTGCTGCTGAGTCTTCTCTTCTCCAGGCTGAGCAGTCCCAGCTCTCTCAGCTTTTTCTCATAGGAGCAATGCTTCAGTCTCTTGATCACCTTAGTTGCCCTTCATTGGACTCTCTCCAGTGTGTCCATGTCTCTCTTGTACTTGGAAGACCAAAACTGGGTACAGCACTCCAGGTGGGGCCACAGCTGTGCTGAGTAAAGGGGAAGACTCACCCTCCTTGGCCTGCTGTCAAAAACTTTGCAGCACAGGATAACGTTGGCATTCTTTGCAGCAAAGGCACATTGCTGGTTCATGTTCACTTTGGTGTCCACCAAGACACCCAGGTCTCCTTCTGCAAAGCTACTTTCCAGCTGGGTGGTCCCCAGCATGTGCTGGTGCATTGGTTGGTTCTTTCCAAGGTGCATGACTTTGCACTTCTTGTTGAACAACATGAGGCCCTGTCAGCCTATGTTTCCAGCCTGACAAGGTCTCTCTGGATGGTAACATGACTCTTTGGTGTATCTGCAAATTTGTTGACATTAAATTCTGTCTCATCAGCCAGACCATTAATTAATAAGTTAAACAGGACTGGATTCTGCACTGACCCCTGTGGGACACCTCTAGTTAGTGGCCTCCAACTAGACTGTCTAGGTCACTCATCACCACCCTTTGGGCCTGGTAATTCTGCCAGTTTTTAACCTGCCTCACGGTCTGCCAATCCAACCCATGCTTTCTTAGCTTGTCTATGAGGATTTTATGGGGGACGGTGTCAAAGGCCTTCCCGAAGTCCAAGAATGCAATATCCACTGCTCCCCCCCCCCCCCCCCCCCCCCCCCCAATTCATCAGGCTAGACACTTAATTGTAGAAGCTTATCATGTTGGTCAAACATGATTTCCCCTTGATGCACCCATGCTGACTACTCCTGATGATTTTCTTGTCCTTCATGTGACAATTCTAGAAAATGTTTCCAAGATTAGCTGCTCCATCACCTCAGGGATCAAGTTGAGGCTGACCAAACAGTAGTTCCCTGTATCCTCCTTCTTAAAGTTAGGAGTTACTTTTGTTTCCTTCCACTCTCCTTCCATTTCATATCAATTTCTGGCAGACCTCAGAAAGTAATAATTGTTTGAGTTGAAAAACAAGAACTATCGTGCATTGGGGTCTAAGAGTATATACATTTAAATACTCCAAAAATTTGCCCAAGTATGAAAAAACAAAAAGTTAATGTGATAGCTCTACTTCATAAACTTCAGGATTTCATTATTCTGACAAATATCTTCATAATAAAAATTTGTCTTCTTCCCAATAAATTAATTTCATAAAGTATTATTTGCAGTCCTGGCAAACACAGGAAAGAGAATATATGAATATTATTGGTGGGAGGGACAAATCTCTATTTGTGGTCATGTACCTTGCTCAAATTGATTTTTTTAGTGATTCCCACTATATCATCCTCAAAATCCCATCAAAAGTTATTTCCTTTCCTCATGCCCTGTGCCACCAAGCCTTTTATGCACCAGGGCACGTCATTTCTACAAGTCACAGAGAATCAGAGAATAAGTCAGACAGAAAGGGATATTTGGAGGTGATCTGATCAGGGCTGTGCTCAGATCAAGGCAAACTTACATCAGGTTGCTCAGGGCTTTGATCAGTTGAGCTCTGACTCTCTTCAGGGATGGAGAGTCCAGGACATTTCTGAGCAAACTTTGCCAGTGTTAGACCACCCTTATGGAGGATTAAATAAAAATAAAATAACAAACACTAATATCTGATCAGAATCTTCCCTGATGAGATTTGTGCCTGTTGTCCCTTTTCTTAACCCTCCACACTTTGGCTAATATGAAGTTGAGCAAAAAGCCCTTAGCAATACTGTGAGTGAGACTGTACAGGGGCAGCCAGAGGAAGTTAAGGCTGCAGAAGAAATTCTCCCATGAGGAATTTCCAGTCTGGGAAAACCTGCAATGCCTTGACCACAGCTCATCTGAAGGTTAGGGATTCATATGCCTTCCCCTACTAGTTTCCCAGGGAGTGGTTTTTTTTTTATTATTATTATTATTTATTTATTTATTTATTTTTATTATTAGTCTTACTGCACCTCCTTCTCTGACCTACTGAGAACAGATTATTTGTAATGTTCCTGACACAATGAAAAATGAAACTACGTTAACTAGAGGCAGTGAGTATGTGATGATCACAATATTTACATTAGATTTTTTCATTGACCTTAGTGTTCACTTTGTCAAAGGTACATTAATTATTTGAAGCTTGCATCATTTAAGTCAACATGAACATGCAGGTCAAGATAAAGCCTTGAGAATGTTATCTTTTCACGTTGCAATGTACTTCCATTCTTGGGAATTGCTGCACAACACATGGTACAGTAAAAAACAAAGCTGCAGAAATGTACAATGCCAGTAGCAGAGCATTTTATGAGAAGGCAAGTTGAGAATCCTAGACATAAACAACTCCATACGGTGTTATGCAGATAGACCTTCAAGCAATCAACAAAAGTGGGATTTTAGATACGGTCTGCTAAACAGTAACTAATTTAAGCATTGATTAGAAATTAATTTTAAACATTTAAATAAACATTTTAAAATTCTACCATTTGTCACTGTGACATAAGCTGATGTCACTTTATTAGCATCTTATGTATGAATATCATTTACAAAAATGTTAGGAAGAATTTTCCTGTGCTGGAGCACAGGAGTCTGTTATCCTCTTTTCAAAGACAGTAGTATATATGCCTCCCATTATTCAGGAAATATTTTAAGTGAGACATCTTAGCTATGGGAAGCCATCCCCTGCTGTGAGGATGCACGTGCTCCATCCATTGTGCCACCCTGGCCCTTTGGAAATGTATTGCTATCAAATCATGTCACAGAGATGAGTATGCTTAGTGGGGAGAAGAGGAAATTCTACAGTGGAGCTGATCTATATTTTCCTACTCCATCTTGGACAGTAGCCGTTAGAAAATGCATCTAAAGGAAGGTGATCCTAAAAGGAAGGTGTAAAAACCACAGAGTGGGCTAAATTTAAGGCCATCCTTACATTGCCTCTCCTGACATTGCATCTTATCCTAGAAATACACTGTACAAGTCCAGAAGACCTTACAAAATGTTTTCCCCTAACTACAACATCAGTGATATTCTTCTTCTTCATATAACGATCTGACTGATTGATTTTGAAACTTCTAGTATTTAGTAACAGCAATTCCAGCTTCAGATCTCAACATTCATACATGCATGCTACTTCCATTTATCAGTATTTTATTTCTTGCAATTTTTTCAGGACAAGAGACTTATTCTGTAAGTGACACTTTGCAGAACACATAGAAAGAGACTTCTTCACCTGTATTTTTTACCACCTTCACTGGTTCATGTACATATACAGTGCTCGTTATCACAGATATTCTCATATATATAATATTCATGTACCAGTATTCTGCCTGCCTGTGGTAAAACTAGTACCCACCACCCAAACAGTACTAATTAAAATCCATTACTAAAAAAGCTGTATTTGCATGGAAAACTTATATCAACATAGGTGCCCAAATAGGACCAATACTCTCCAGACCCCTAACTAAAGAAGCATGAGTCTTCAGGACAGTTTTCCAGCCAAGCTTCCCCCAGTCTGTAGCATTACATGGGGCTGTTGTGCTCCAAGAGCAGGACCTGGCACTTAGCCTTGTTGGACCTCATACATTTGGCCTTGGCCCATCCATCCAACCTGTTCAGATCCCTCTGCAGAGCCTTCCTACCCTCAAGGAGATCAACGCTCACGCCTCGCTTGGTGTCATCTGCAAAGTTACAGAGGGTGCACTTGATCCTCTCATTCGCAGTCTGACCTGAAACACTAGTTAGCCATCATGGACAAAGTATTTGTATTTCTCCATAATTTTGCATGTGTGTTTTTTCATGACAGAATTGATTGTGAGGGCCTGATGCTTCAATGTTTTATGGACATGCTATTTTGTAGATGTTTGACAGAGACCCACATCAAAGACTTACCTAATGAAAGATAACTTGGAGAATAAGATGTTAAGTTTGCTTCCTACTCTGTTTTACAGGCCCTTCCCCCTCAATTTGAAACTAGATGGTTACAGGCTATGCTAGCCCATAAAGGAGAAACGTAAGACACTGCCTTAGTCTTATATTTAATCCACACTGCTGACTGTATGATGAAAAAGAAGGATATTATCTCCAAATGTAGCTTATCTGCCCTGCAATGCACAGCTTATCTTCAGCACAATTTACTTCCTACTGGAAAAGGAGGAAGGCGAGACAGACAGTTGAAGCCCAATGTTACTTCTCTGAAAAATCCCTAGTCAACAAACCTCTATATTACATTTGGCTTAAGGAAGATCATATACTCATTAAGGTACTGTCAAATGTCATTTTGCTGAGTAATAAAATAATTTCTTTTGTATAGCAGGAAGCTGAGCTCAGCCTGGCTATTCCTAGGCAAGAGCTACTTTTGTCCTCATGTGGACAAAAAGTCGGTCTCCTGACAGAAGACAGAAAAGCAGGCTCATTTGGAAGGCAGAATGGAGCTCAATATTGGATAGCATTATGCTATACAGACATATAAAGATAAACTCCAGGAACAGAAAGTATACAAACAAAAAGAAGAAACTAGTAAAGACAAAGAAAAAGGGATTATAAACTATCCAGCAATAAAACTGAGCTTGAGAACTCAAAGAAGCTGTCTATGACAAATCACAATCTGTCATGTAACAGGGCAAAAACAGTGATCGTATTTTGGATGGAGATGGATCAGTTAAGGAAAGGGTATGTGCCACATGTTCGTCTGGGATGAAGGGACTGGGCTTGACAGCCAGGGTGAATTTCTGCCAGGGCCCTTTCCCTAAGCAGTATTCCTATGCCCTATTCCAGGCATAAAAAGGTATAATTACCTATTTGTAAAGGTATCCTCTACTTGTGGGATGCTACATGTTAAAAGAATGTTCTGTATGTGGGCTTTAACCACGCTTGTTAAATACTGTTACAGAGAATGTGATCCTTTAATATCAAGGCTTACTGGAAGCTGGCTTCTGGATTTTTTCCCTGCAAGCCACCTCCTACAAAGATCTTCTTGGAAGGGCTCAAATATATTTAGGTACCTGCTAGTAATCAAAACCTGGCTTCCAGTCTCATAAAATAATTTTTTTGTGATTATTAAAGGCTTTTTATAGCTGCAGCATGAAAGGGCAATGTAACAAGCAAAGCAAATTGCAACAGAGCCAGAACAATCACTTGTGAGTGAACTGCACTGCTACTGCTAACATAACAACATTTTGCACTAGCACATTACTTAAACAGCCCATGTTCTCCAGTTGTTTTGAAGGCATTTTTTTCAAGTAGGTAAGCAATACTTTAGGAACACTCTAAAGAAGGAGCTTACAATATGGGAAGTGGATCAGGTTTTTGAGAGTTACCTGCAGATGCTTTCTTCTGAAGGGCATAAAAATGCAAAGAAGTACTACAATGTACTCACAGGAAGGAGAGAAAGCCTGAAAAATTGAAACAGATCATTCCCAATCAGTTGAAATCATGCCACAGTTTTCTGGTGACCCATGAAATCTGCAGAGTAGAATCAGATGTTTCTTGAAGAATCGAGCCATAGGTAACGGTGTCCTCTTCCTTCTCAGTGCAGCTATCAATGTCACTTTAAGGCTGCGAGTGTTTAGTTAAAACTTTCTTCTTTTTTTTTTTTTTTTTTTTTTTTTTTTTTTAATTCTGGACTAACAATGTGATTTCTGGTTACAAAGATGTGCATTATTTTCCACATCTTTAAGAAGGAGGGAAATCTTACTTGCTTAACACACTTTGAAAGGTTCAATTATGTGGTAATACTGGAAAACTACCAGAATGCACATAAACCAGCTTTTCCAACAGCCAATATTCCCCATCCCCTGGGCCCTGAACCTCTGTTTGTATGGACATTTTTCCCTTGCAAAACTTCTCTAAAGTTTGGCAAACAAGTGCCTGCAAATTCCAGCAAGTATAACCATCTCTCTTCCTGTATAAGGCTGTGTCACAAACCAAAGCTAAAACATGTCACTGTGATCTCTGAGCAAGAATGCTTTAAAGATATGAGATGGCTGGTGCACTGTTTCAAACTTCTATTCCAAGTTGCCATTGCTGGACACGGTGTTGAGTCCTCACCAAGCTCAAAATGGAGATGTGAGGTCATGTCAAGAAAGGGCAGGATGTTGCTGCTAAAGAATTAGTAAGAAAAGCTTTACATTCATAGGCGTGTATGGTTCCATTGGCTTAACTTTGCCTTTTCCCTGAGAAAGCTTAAGGGTTGATTGAAGACTTCAGTGAAATGAAAAGATTCTCAGGACTTTCAATTACTCCATGATTATCATAGAAAATAAGCTGTCACAAACCTTGGTAATAGTAAGTGCAGCAGTAAGATTTGCATTGCAAAATGCATGGTGAAGTGATGATGTTTTCTATAAAAGGTGTGTGGTCAAATCTCTGTTGGTGTAAATAAGTATAAATTCTGCTGGAGATGACACGTGGTATGCATATTGTGTGTGGGGGAGAAGGGGAGAGGGAATGAGAAAAGGAAGACATCTAATTTCCAGTATTCTTTTTTTTCAGTTCTTTTTTCTAGATTGCATGCATTCTCCCCTGCTGACTCTCTCCCTGTAGTGATAATGAGGCACAAAGGTCGTCAGGGAGCGAACACTTGGCATTTAATTTATTTTGTTGTTCCAGGTGGCCTTTAACTTAGGTGGATCACTCCCCCAGCCCACCCCCCACCTCCACCCCCACCTCATCATCCCCTTATTCTCTGTAGCAACAACCACAGCACAGAGGTATCATTGCTTGGAGATGTATGAAACATTACACAAAACTTTGCTCACCCTCCCTCCCACTCCTTCCCCAGCAAACCCTGAAAGGTCTAACTGGAACTGCCAGTGTCAGTTCACCTTAAGCATAGATGGCAGGAGGTATTTAATGTAATTTTCTCAGGGGACAGAAAACGAGATTGCACAGGCCATCTGCCCAGTCACATTCTCTACTAGGGAAGAGCTCCTCAGTAACAGTCTCCTGTTACAACTGTTACAGCAATGAATATAATCTGGTGCTCAAGGAAAACACTGAATAATCCACAAACTTGAACAGGCCACAAAAATTCTTCCAATTCCTTAGGCTACAGAGTAGCCACAGAACATATTTTCCTGGTTTCAATGAAAAAAAAAAAATATATATATATATATATATACATACTAACAAATAAAATTTTAAATTAGCAAGTTGACCAACCTTAGTAAGTAGCTTTTTGTATGTTCTGAAAGTCTGTTTACAGTATGCAGAATTTTAGGATGCAAGACACTCTATTAAGAAATCCAAATAAACAGCTGTGATGTTAATGCAGTTAGTGAAAAAGAAGTCACCAGTCCTGTTTTGCAGAGAGAATCACAGGAATCTGTGGGGCACAAATGTAGAAATGGAAGCCAAGATGCTTCTAATGTAGGTTAGAGAAAATCTAGGAGAAGAAAGCACTGTACTTCAATATTATCAGCCTCAGTAAGGGTTTATTGTTCACTGTTTTTTTTTTTAAAGGACAGGGATACTGACAGACATTGCAAGTGTACATAACATATGCCAATGCCTCTTGTTTGGGGTTAAAAGATTTTGGAAAAGAGACAGACAGAGATATAAGCAAAACAAATATTTTGAGCAACTGTATTCAGGTTTCATTCCAACACATTTTTTTATTGCCTATAATTCAGCTTCATGTTAAGAATGCAGCAAGGACAAGCGTTATTATCTAAAAGCTGGTCTTTATATATGACAGCTCCTGCACTTACACTCTTCTGGCTTCTGGTGTTTCAAAGCTCTTAGATCTTAATTTGCTCTTATGTTGAAGGGCTGTAATACTGGAACAACAGCAGCAACTACACAACATTCTCATCTTCATACATTTTTCTGATCCCTTGAAAAACACTTTACAGAGCCACTCAACGAGCCACTGCAAACACACAGTATTTCTTCTTACATGACTTCTTGGCTTCATTACATTTTATAAAATGTTATGAGACCTGCTATCTGATGATATATAAGCAGGTAAAATAACATCCAGGTATCTTTCAGACAAAATTTTGCAAAAGGCTTGATCTTGAGGTATTGATAAAACTTGTCAAAACAATTAGCTTATCAGTTTGAGAGACAGTTAAAATAAGTCTGCTCTCTGCATGCACTTAATCTCTCACAGAGCTCAACATGTACTGGGGGTGGAAGCAATGCCCCCAGGATCATGCCCGGGAGAAGACGCTCTCCCATGCAGTTGGGGCAGGGCAGAGGTCTGTCAGGATGAGACAGAGCCAAGCATGGAGCTCATTGCAGAAGAGATGCCATGGACAAGTGCTAGGGAAGGTCATTAGGCACACCACCTAAGACCACCTTTTTCATTTCAGACTTCTCCTCTATCAAACACAGCCTAGGACCTACTGTGACACTTGGCAGTGTAGTCTGGGTAGTGCTGGCCTGAAAAATTAGAGAGAAGGACATGGTTTATCTGTGCCCACCAGCCTGCAAAAAATTGAATTTAGGGGAAAAAATCACTTTTGTGTTCACTACAAAGAAGTCCTGTGTGTTCTCTTCTCCACAAGACAATGTGTACATTCAGAAATGTGTACAGACAGACAGACCAGCTGTCTTTCATGAAAGAAAAAATCATAATGGTCACCATAGTGACCATTTACTTAAGATATTTCTACATATGGATCAAAATGTTTGCAAGACCTTCCTGCCTTTTGCAACATTTGAGAATTGCCCTGCAGCATGTTTCTCTCACTTTTTGACCTCTACAGTGCCCATCCTCCAAGACCGCTGCTTATTTCCTCTGTAACTCAGTCCTCACAGGTTTGAAAACTAATCCTGGTATTTCAAAGCAGCTTCCATTCCCTAACTACTCGCTATCCAAATTTGAGTTTACTTCTTAGAAAGGCTGCCAGCAGAGCCAGATGAAATGAGGTGGAGAAGGCAGATGCCTTGGGAACAAGCTACCCATTCTGCCTCCAGGGAAGGAGTGAGGACAGCAATCAGAGCAACGTGTCCACAGCGCTGGGCAACCCAGCCCTGATACTTGCCCCAGAGCTCCAAGGGCTCTGTCCCATGTCCAAGGGAGGGCTCAGAGGCTCAGGATGACAGAGCACACAATGGTTGGTCTTTATTGCTTTACCTACCCCACAGAATGTGCACCACATCTCATGCCAGCCCAGCACTGCCTCTTTCCTTTCCCAGTGCAAAATCACAGGTACCAGCTTTCTCCATCTGGCAGCCACCTGAGAGGTCCAAGGAGTCAGTAAGCTGCTGTGTACCCATGGGAGGAACAAGACGCTGAGCAGAGGTGCAAAGAGAGCAATTTCCAGAGGGGATTTGAACAGCAGCTTTGTGGGATAGAGAAGAAACTCACCTGGGGTGATCTAAGAGAAACTCTTCTACCCTCAGCCATTTACTCTTCAGCCCCTGCTGACCCTACCAGCCTTATCCTTTCTGATGTTACAAAGTGACTTTTTTGCTGCTCTGCCAAAGACAAGAGTGAGTTATTCTGTTCTCTTTCCTAGGAATCAAAATTCGACCTTGCCAACTTTGCTAGGAAGCCCTGCCCCATGGCAACCTGCTTTGTGTCTCTACACTCCAACACACACCTTTTTGTATCTGACATGAAGTTAAGCTCTAACAGGATTTTTTAAACCTTTACACTCACTTTCTACCCCCTTCTTCTCATACATTTCTTTTTCTCCCCCAATGTACAAACAGGATGCCCTTTCAATTATGAAAGTATAGTAATTATACCAAAATTTCTGGAGATGCATAGTCTACCCAGAAATGATTGTCCAGTTTTTGTGGGCTTAGCTGATGCTCAGTCACTGTTTCATTTCTAACTAAGCTAAATAAACAACACAACTGATGCAAAGTAGCAGGAAATAACAATAAAATATTCTTTGAAAATCATTAGAGAGATCTTGACTGAGTCAATGGCTTCAGAATTTCAGTCCCAAAATAGATGTTTCCTGTTCTTGAACTTCAGTTATTACTATTTTGCAAGCAGTTACCCATAACAGATTATCTTGCTTTATCACAAAAGATGGCAAAGATATGAGGGAAATTAAAACCCAGGATGTTTCTACCAAGTTAGAGCAGTACAAAAAACTACTTGGCAGTCAAAAAGGAGAGAAATAACCAAATCAGTATTTGTTCTGCTCTATTGAATAATTTTTTTGTAAACACACCAAAAATACTTATGCTGTTTCCAGAAGAAAAAAAAAAAAATGACTGCTGATCATCAGCAAGGTGTGTTGAATTCAGCCTTTATTCTGAGCCCACACAGCCTAACCATATCAGTTATGCATCTGGAACTTCCATAAATTAGATGTGAATCTTATTGAAAGCCTCTCTGAAGCTGTGGGGTCCCCACGAGATCATTTTGTCTTTCCAATGGCAGAGCCACTTATTCTGCACTGAACTGTCAGTTTACTACCCCTTTTTCAGACTACAGAGATATTGCAACAAGGCTGCAGCAGAGCCTGTGAGTCGCTGTCACACAGCCAAACTGGCTCTGAGGATGCCCAGCTGACCTGCTGAGCCTCGTGGCCACATCAAGGCAACCAGGGTGGATTTCTGGATAGCAAGACCTACCCAGGGCCCTTCTCCACAGTACCTTTTTCAGCATCCAGAATTGGACTGCAAATATTTGTAATATTTTCATCCCTTTGGTAACAGCTGTGGTATCACAAAGAGAAGTTTTTGTTTTCCTTGTTGGTCACCTCCTTTTGTAAGGGTTTACCTGACTGCCTTACTGCAACAGAAAAGCATTTTGTTGAAACCCAAATTTTACAGAAAGAAGGAAGGGGAGGAAACGTGGTCCAGTTTACCCCACTTATCAAAGATATAACTGTTTTCTTTACATTTATCTGACATAAAGGAAATTTAAGCAAAAATAGCTGTCTCACAGCACTATTAAAACTAAGAGACATTCTGTCGCATTTACAGGCAGACATGTATGCAGGCCTTACTCTCAAAAGAAGGGGATCTATGCCAAGGAAGCAGCTCTACCAAAACCAGAGTATAACAACCCGTGTCTGACACAGGGCATACTGCAGCTCCCAGTTCTTCTTGTCAACCTAAATGCAGTTGTAGCTAGACCACATTCTTCCATGATACCCTGCAGATTTGCTTGGATGTTAAAAGATATTTAACTGAGTTACAAAGCATGTGTTTCATCCTGTTTAGCTGCTCTGCACACATTATTATGATGATAACTCATTCCTGTGATTGTATCTCACTATCTTTATGTATAAACAAATCTGCCAAATATTTGCAGTAATAAAATATTTATGTAGCTAAAAGCAAAGTGTCTGTGTCTTTCTATCTTGTTTCAAGTATCGTCAAGTGTTGTCACAATTTTCATTATTATTCTTTCTTAAACCTCTTTTTAAAAATAGGACAAAACTCTGCTGGTGAGGTGTGTTTGTAGGGCACTTAGGAAGATGCTACTGTTTCATACCTGATGTGCTACATTGCTTCTAGTTTTTCTATTACATCCTTTCAGATTGTTCTTAACACATCCTAGGGGGAACAACACATTCTATCAAAATGCTTATAGACAGTTAGTGCTAATTGTGAGATTAATTTGATCTAGACAATTTTCAGCTGAATTCTATACTAGAACCTTTTATTTTTTATTTTCCCAGATTGTGTTTGTTAAATATTGGTTAAAGGCAGAATCATTAGTTTGGAAAAATACTCTCAGCCACAATTTTTTCTAACAGCCTATGTCTTAAAGCTAAATCCTATTATTAAAGTGGTTCTTTTCAGTTTGCACTTCCTCCAAGTGTATCTAAACTTGAAACACTGAAAAACATTTATATTAGTCTGATTAGATCCTTAAAGTGACAAGGAATTGGCCACTAAAAGACATTTATGGATGTATGTTAAAAGGCCTGTAGATACTCCAAATCACTTGAAATAGGTTTGCCACAGTAATACACTTTTCATCAGAATCCATTTCCCATTTCATGTTATAGCAAATATATCATAAATCCACAAAGCTGACTCCTCACACAGGGGCCTAGACTCACTAGAGGAAGAAGAGAAAGTAAAGTATGGGGAGCTGATGTCCTCAGTGCCCAAACACATCTCTGTGTCTGCAAGCCACTGTGCTGGATTTCTTCGGGTATGAGCAACCCCTGGAGGTGCAAAAGGCTCTACAGCTCCTCCTATATCTTGCTCTCTGCTGTATTATCTGCTATAAAGTCAAGATGCTGAATTCCCCAGAGCACAATGCTAGTCATCTCCCAGCAATATACACCCAAAAAGGACTTTTTTTTTTTTTTTTCCTGTTGAATATATTTGTTGGTATACAATCAATGATGATGGATAGCAACAAGTGTGCTTCCCCCATGGGTGCTCAAGGCAAATTCTTCCTCTGTCTACCATAAGTAGCCAAAGTCTAGGGTTGTGTGTTTTGAAGAAAGGCAGACACTCACAACTCTTCACTGAGTAAGGGTTTTAATAATAGAGTCATTTTTTTGCTGAGCTCTGCATAGTTCTGCATCAGGTAATCCTGCTGTGAGCATGCTCAGCATCCTGTGGGAAGGCAGTGCCTCTTCTGGGGACACAAGAGTTAGGTTCTCACATCAGGAAGTGATGCTGAGTGCTACACGTGGCACCAAAGTAGGAGATTTAGACAGTAGAGAACCTCTTCTGAATTGTCTTGCATTTATATTTTTAGTTTGTTTAATGAAGAAAAATTTTATACTCTTTGATATAAGAGGAGAGAGAGAGAGAGAGAGAGAGAGAGAGAGAGAGAGACTGTAAATCATAATGGCTGTAAACACCAACTGTGGTATTATTCATCTTGTTCAGCTAGATCTGATTCAGTACTTTGCATGCTCATGCTCTGTGTTAGGAAGGGCTTTGCATTTTTTCTCAGTTCTTTATTTTTCTTTTAGACAAAGTCCCATATAAAGGTTCATTAGATTTGCTCAACCCCAGACATTTGAATAGCTGCATATATTTAAGATTGCGAATGGACAACAAACTGAAAATCATACTGAACTAGTAGTACCACAGGACTTTTAAAGGAAGTTGAAAGCAAAATTTCCCAAAGGCATACCTGTTCAGAGACAGAAAGTCAAGCTTTCAAAACAGGAAGCAGCGATCACTGGTGGGGACTTTTCAGAAGTGAAAGTGCAGTAGAACCTTCAAAGCCAAGTGCAGTCTCTAATGAATACCTCTCTGTAGCACACCTCATCAGACCATCAAAACACTTGCCTTCCTAGACATGCTGCGGGTGGTCTGAAAAGTTTGTCTGAGTCTGTGTTTGTGTGTGTGTTTGAGTGTAGATAAACATTTCCTGTCTGTATTTTCTCTAAATCTATTAATTAAATTCTATGACATACTTTTTTATTTTTTTTTCACCAATATTATGTCAAATCTCTTTTCTTGAAGGATATTACTAAGGTGTCTTGAAACAACTCCTGAAATCAGTATATTTTGTACTGTTTCACAACGCTATGAAATACCAACATTGACATATAAAAACAGATATTTTCAGGAATATTTTCAGGAAAGGAGCTGGTCTCTGTCTTTGCATTTACAGTTGTATTTTCAGATGACTTAAACTAGTACAGTTAAAGGTCTTCAGCAAATATATGAGACCAAAGTTCTGCTCTGCCTTCTCTACAGCTGGCTTTAATTCTTTCTGAAACATCTTCCTGTCCTGCAAATACTTTAATTTGCTATTGAATTTCAACATTGTCATTAGCAGAAAGACACTAGAGCTGAAACTAGATATTGATTTCTGTTTGGACTTTGTTTTTGGTTTTAAGAATGTTTTGAGCAAACAACCCAGAGCTGGAAGGAAAAAAAACAAAGTAGGGCAGGTCTTGGACCTGGGAACATTTCAGAACCCTCCTACCAACAGAACAGATAACTAGGCTATGGAGATGGAAGACAAGGAAAATATAAACTATATAAATTAAATTGTGCTTCTGTTTATACATTCTGCCCTACTGAAAGACTCCAAGCACTGGTAACTCATTTCTTCTGAAAGGAGGAGGAAATTGCACAGAAACAGCAAGAGTCCAAAGCTGGATCATTTTTTACTGCCTCACAACAAGCTGCTGAGTGATTTTAAATTACTAGGTCACCGTCATGGATTGAAATGTTCCAAGAATCCTGGCATTTTGTTTGGAACAAGAATTAAAATCCCAGAGAATTATTAAATCTCAGGAACCCTGAGAGTAGATAAACCACAGCATGAAAAATACAGAAAGCTGGATAAAAACAATGTGAATACGAAACACTAGGACTTACTGGTATTGTACCTGTAGATGCCTGCATGTAATCTATTTCTAGGTTTCTTTTGAAGTGCTTTAGTTACTTACATTTTGTCTAAAAAGAAAATAGCATATCATTTTTAGGGTGTGTTTAGGAAAGCAACTTTTTCCTTGCGGCGTAATTCAGCCACAGTACAAACAAAAGAACATAGTAACAATCACTGTCTAATAATAGTGATCAAAATCAGTAGCAAGTAATGTGTTGATATTTCAAGTTTATTAATTCAATGGATTTTATTTTGCCATTTGATGAATGGGATTTTTAATTTATACAGTTTGTTGCTCAAATAAGAACTGTTTGTTATATGCAGCATTGGCCTAAACAGTATTGGAAGAAAAGAAATCTAGATTATTCACAACATGAATTACAGTTTCTTTGTGTCTTGGTTGTACAGTACACAGGAGGAAGTGGCTGAAGTATCTAACCTTCGTTAGCAGCAGCAGTAAGGTTATCCAGGCTCCAGAGTTAATCTCTTCTTTGCAGACCACTCTCCAGTCATCGCTGTCATGCTACAGACACCTGTCCTGATCCCCCCTCAGGCTGTTTGCTAGTCTGTGCAGAAGGCTGTCCTGTCATTTAGCCTGTACTTATCTCCTTGTACCGCCTATCAGCCCTTCCTTGACAGTCCAGATGCCCTTCAAGTCTTTAATGACTTAAGGATGATCTGAAATGCAATAGAGGAAAGATTCTGAAAGCAGAGGCAGATTTCTTCTTGGATCTGAGTGTTCTGGAAACTCAAGTTATGCATCTTATTACAGGAAAAAAGAAAAAATGAATAAAAATGAAAAAAAAAAAGTAATAATAATAACAATAATAATAATAATAAAAAAACTCTATATATATCACTATATATCAAGAAATTACTGTTAAAAATAATCCCTCCTGCCACTTTTTTATTGTGTGGTCTCATGAGCAGGACTGCATTCAAGGCTTACATGTTCAAAGCCGCAAAAAGCAACATTCACATTTGAGATCTTCCCAAATGCACAGCCAAGCTGTCACATGTACAGATTTCCCATGGACAGTAACAAGGGATGCATCACATATGCTAGAGGCAAAAACTTGCCATCAGAGTCACCTTATAGTCCAAACAAGACTATACTGCTGATTAATAGAAACATTTGCAGCAACTGAACCTGAATTCCAGTTGGGATCCATTACAATTGCAACATGCTCAACCCACAGAATCTCTAGTGCAGATCATGGAGTAAAGAAGGAATCACAACTTGTTCTAACTTTCAGGAAAAACAGCTGGAGAGCTAAGAAACACTCTGGGCCTGCCAGTCCTAAAGTAGCAACCCCCTATGGCTGCTCACAGCAAGATATGCTAGTGATGGCGTCAGTGTTTGGGTGAAGTTATTTCATTTTTTTCTCACTCCTACAGCTCAGTGTACACGAAATTTGTATATGGGAACCAGAAGAGGTCACCTAATCCTCCTACAGGTAAGACAAACCACTGTCTTAGTTGTGAACAGTAGAAACTTGTTAAAGATTGTCACATATGCAAGCATACACTCTGCCTTTTTCTATCGCCTCTTATTTAGCCCATTTCCATGCACCAGACAGGAGAAATTAACTTGCAGATTTCCACAGACATAGTACATGACAAACTCATCTGGGGCAGTGATGAAGTTTGACTGAGGAAGGGATTAATTCCAAGAAATAGTAAACCTTTCAATTTTTTTTTCTCCATTCCTTGCAATGTGCTGGGCTTTTTAATCAGAGGACATAGCTTAAAAGTGGGCTAAAAACAGAGGAAACATTCTGAATTAAGAAGGGACAATATTCAGTGGGAAACTATCCCTTGTAAGAAGTTTGTATGGGCTAATCCTTCTTTCCAATAAATCTTCAAAACATTTTTAATATGTATCTCTGTTTTCAGAGAGCTGTTGGCAAATTCATAAAGCCCAGGCTGTGCCTAGTGTAACTCCACAGGAGAGAGCAGTAAAGCTAACTGCTGGACACAGTATATTCAGTATAGGTTGATATATGAGTTATGATTTAATTGTCTCTATTCTTTTGGTAAATATTTTCTACTTGCAGGTACTTTGTTTTTCAATAAATTTCTCTCAACGAAACAAGCATATTTATCCTAAAGTTGAAAGAAAAGGAAAATACACAATAAGCCTAATCAAGTTCAGAAAATGGTAAATTGCAGTACTCCAGCATGAAAAGCAGGGCTGCACACACAATCATGGCAGTAATGTATGAATAATCTATATATAGTAAAATCGTAGCAATAACTATATATAAAACTCATAATTAAGAGATTTTTATTTTAAATTTATTCCACAAGGAATATTCTCTAAAAAGGTCTCAAGCACATTTACATTGTCACTGCAAAGAATGAAACTGTTTTAAGAAGACTTCATTGGAAAAAATAACTGTTACATAAAATTGCAAACATTAAACCAAATAAATAAATAAATAATAGCATTATCATTGAAATAGCCTGAAAATTGTAAATATGTTTTTTGTATCTTATAACTGGAAGTAAGTAACCTGAAAGTCTTTGTGCCTAGTAGCCCATCTTAACCAACATGTTATATTTTGAGAAGAAAATACAGTTAAATAGGTGAAAATACATGGAAAATGGGGGGGAATTAAACATTATAAGGACAGAGTTATATCATGCCAAATTAACCTGTTGTATCTAATAAGATAAACTAGAATGTGATAAGCCTAACACACCTTGACCATGGTAAATCTTTTGCTATAATATGAGGAAGTTGTTAAACTGAAGAAAACAGAGATGAGAAAACCACTAGCACAGTAAGAGAGACTGAAACAAGCAAAGGCAGTAGGTCATTCTGAATGTGTCTTGTTGGAGGTGAGCTACAAGTTCAGTTTTGAAATGATCATAATTGAGACTGGACCCTTGTATCGTGTTTGTACTCTTGGCAAGAGTTAATGACATAAACTATGCCATTTGCGCAGCCAGCTCAAATACTTCTATATTCCCTTTCTCAAAGCTCTGCTCCTGGCTTTCACATTCAAACACATCGAGCATCCTCAGGGACCTAGCACAGACAGAGTCCAGGGCAAAGGATGGCTATAGTGGCTACTGGTTAATCCTTTCATCTGAGCCTGAGTACTTTTCTACCTCAACATAATGTGCCAGAGCTCTTTGATAGCCTTCCTGTGAGCCATATTAATGATCAGAACTTCCACTAAACTGTGCACCTTGCAGAGACCTCTCACCTGCCTCACTGTCATGGCCTCGTACCACTCCCAGCTTCATCACCAGCCACAAGATCACTGCACAAAATAGCTGCAGAAGGATCATGAGTGCACAGTTCTTCAGCTCTCTGATAGCAATGCTGAGGTCCAAACTGTGGAAGTAAGGTTTAAGGTCCATCCACATGCACCACAGACATAGCACTTCCATGAAGAACCCACACTGGAGCTGAAAATCTTATCCTTAGCAACATTTTGGTTACAGTCACGAAAAATGGGTTCTCGCACCTTCTTTCAGTGAGTGTGTTGAGTGTTGCAGGATTTTTATTATGACCAAGAACTCTCCCTTCTTTTTGGTCACCATCCACCCAAAACATATACATTGAAAAGTAAATTCAGAACTAAAGTTTGTCTTCCATGTTGTTTCTATTTACCATAATTAAATATGTATATATAATTAATTAGACAGAAATGCATGCCTTTCCATCCCTGAAATACATGCATTCCGATTCCTGAAATACTATTTCCAACTGCTTGTTACTAGAACTTTTTATCATATTCCACTAAAATACCAACAATACATACTAGAAGAGGAAAAAGTATTTAATAGTTGATGGAATATACCAATAAAAATAAAGATAAATATTCTTTGAAATTTTCCAGCTTTGAATAAAAACACACTCACCATAGTAGCAGGAACTGAATGAGGACCCAGAAAAGTAGGTAGGCTGGTTACCATTTTCATTACTAAAAAAAATGGTTGATTAGATTTATGTATTAGTATTAATATAAGAACATATCTTATCTTGGCATTTACATAATAAATAACAAAGTGAGAAAGGAAATATGTAGTTGACTCTTTATGAACACAGGAAAATACTCAAGATACATATAACTGTAGAAAAGCTAATCACTCACAGCAAAGTTTATTTGCCATTTCAGCACTGTCTTGCGTGACGTTCACCCAAAGAAATGAGCAGATGTTATACAGAATGTAAAGACAGCAACACACACAGAAATGGAAGGAAGCCAAAAATACGATAAGGCCTCTGGATGTTTCATTCACCAACGTTCTGCTATAAAATGCTCTTTGAAAACAGTTTCAAAACAGTACTGAGCCATTTCTAGCAGCTGTTGTGGAAAGAAGTATATGATCAACAGAGAAACAGAATAAGAACATCTGTTCTAATGTCTTCTACAGCTGAGACATTTCTGTGTTTTTCATCCAAGAGTTTGTTTTTCATCTAAGAAAAATCTTTACTGTCATATAGTATGTGATTGTTTTACCACTTAGCAAGACAGAAACTAAGCTACTTCACTTGGTTAAGCCCAAGGAGGACTCACTCCTAAACCTGTCAGGCCTGACTGCCCCAGACCTGCAAGGTCTTCTGGAACAAGGACTGAGGGAAGGTGTTCACTGAGCTCTGGAGCAACTCACTGTCATGTTAGACATTGAGTTCTTAGTATCAGAGAGGCAGTGGGCATTGCTTCTCATGCCAGCATCTTCAGATGATCACACCAGATCAGACATTTTCATTTCTTTCCAAAGATCACCCCAAGACTACCAATATATCCCGATTCTGTATTCATCAGTCTCCAGACTTGTGAGTGCTGCATCAAGAGTGTGCTCTTTGTGGCCTATGTGTACAGAGGAGAATCTGTCAGATGTACGACAGACAAGCATGCATGGATACTCAGAGGTGCACTTACAATGCAAAATACCTAAATTCTGCTCAGGTTTCATGCTGGATGCTCAGCTGAGGTTCCTTCCTTATGGAGTTCTGTGTTATTACTTTTACAGAGAAAGTATCTTATTAAAAATGAGAGAAGTGTGCTGTAAGGCAACTGCTTAGTAAGCTTGTTTTGTATTATATACAGTTTGACAGGTTATAGAAGGATCAAGATAGAGCTGTCCAGTTACTTCACACTTAAAAGTGGGTAACAAAATGGGAAACTTCTTAGGCAAAACCAGACAACTTTCCACACCAATAGAAGTGCAAGTTTGCACCATTTATTTTTGTGAGGAACTAATTTTGAAGAGTATAATAGCCCTAACCCTTTCACCTCCAGCAATGTTGAACTCTAAGATGCAGTCAGATGTATTAGCCAGCACCAGCAGATACTGTGAACATTTGAGGACACAATCCTAAGAAATTGTTGAGGAGAGACAACAGTACAACCACTCCAGCAGCAGCCAGCCTAGACAGCTCTGTCCCAGCTTACTCTGTGTTTGAGTGACTCATAAACCCAGTGAAACCATAGCAATAAAAACACAACAAAAAGCATAGAAGGCACTGTAAAGGTGGGTCAAAGGAAAACAGTATTTGTTTGGAGAGGTAAGAACTACTTATATGGTAAAATGGATTTCTGTAGTGGAAAAAATGTTATGAGACAAACTTGTCAGGGGATTAGACAGAGTGGACTATTGGGGTGGCTAATTGGTAAGCAGCAAAGGGATTGGCTACATGACAACTGGCCATGATGCAGATGTGCCTTCAGGAGGATTCCACAGGAATCACTGAGGCAACAAGTTATTTGAAACCTTCATCAATAACCTAGAAAAGACAGTAAAAGAAACGGAAAAGAAAAAAAAAAAAAAAAAAAAAGTAATCTCTAAACAATCTATTAAACTCTTTGATGTAATAAAATGCCATCTCACTGTCAAGGAACATGGGAAAGATCACACAGAATTGTGAATGGGCTAAAGAAAGGTCAAACGAACTTCAATCTGAATAAAGTATCTAGGCAAAAATAACCTAAGTCATACTGATCCCAAGCTCGTGTCGAACCCTGAAGTGGCAGTCCTGGCATGGAAAGGAGATGGTGAGGTCACTGGTGGCATACCCTGAAAACATCAGCTCAGCAGGCAGAGGCACCCAAAACAGTCCATAAAATGCCTTCTAAGTAACTTAGCAAAGTATGTAACTGTGGATTCTCTTCCATTCCTTTTTTTTTTTTTTTTCAATTAATATTCAAGGTCTCTATTTAGCCTTCCCATATGTAACATTCTAATAGATATGTAATATATTTCTTTTTTTACATCCATAATGCTTCAATATTTTAATGCTCAGGATCACTATACTGCAAGAGACTTGGCTGCACCTTAATACAATGTCAGACTTTGTAAGCTTCCTTTCAACAGAACAGGAAACATTCCCTTTAAAATATTGCATTTGGTGGTTTGGCCTTGAAAAATGTACATGATGGACAAGTTCAAAGGCATCAGTCAGATGCACAGTGCTATTGTCTGGTGGGGGAGACGAGAAACTGAATCACACCTGTCCCGTTTTTTTTTTTTGTTTGTTTGTTTTGTTTTGTTTTGTTTTTCTGTAAGCTTAATTTCATTCAAAAGAGCTTTCTTCCACACATTAACCAAAGCCATCTTTACAAGTATCCATGCCATTCCATTATATCAGATAATTGTAACATTTTTTCTGAATTGACACGGGGGCTACTTGTTAGTGTTTTGCTGTTTTGTTTTTGTTTGTTTGTTTTTCTCTTAGCATCTGATTTTATTTTTTTTAATCAAACCAGTTAATTGTGGATGAGCAATAGGGATTTCCTATTTAGTGTTCTAGAACTGGTAGACTTTAACATTGTATCTGACCAGCCAGCAAAGTACAGAAGACTTTCTACACTTTCAAGCTGATCAGAAGCCAAGCCCTTTAAAACAAAAATCTACAGAGCTCGTCAAGGTTTTCAGTGATGTCAGAACAGTGCTAACATCCTCAAAGGTAAGGGTCATTGCGCTGCCCCGTCTGGCACATACATAACGTATACCACTCCTTTCTCATTATGACTCTGTTGCTACAATTGTAATTTGGAGCAGTTTAAATAGCTGAATCCCATTACCTGAGTTCAATCCACCGTTTGATTATACTGTTTTTTCATTATATAGTTAAATTCTTTACATAAATTCTTCTTTTTTAAAATCAAAGTATAAAATATTTTTTGGGATATGCTTATTAGATCTAATTTCTTTGAGAAAGGACTAGTGTTTTCCCATCTGAATAGATGAGTTGGGGAGGTTTAAGCTGGTCTAGATGAGCAGGAGTGAGTACTTCTCATGAAGTACAAACCTTTACCTTGCACCAGGTAATGCACCCAGGTGAGCTACAGCCCACTTAACTCCAATTCCCTGTCAATCTTTTCAATATTTGCAAACTCTGCAGCACAGCAGCTTTCATCTTATTCTGTACTTGTACTGCACATGGTGTAAGAAGTTTGTGCTCCACTACAAGGGTCACAGATATTGCAGTAAAGTGAATTTGCAGCAGCTATCATCATCAATAAATGGAGGTGTGTTTTTTCTTTCTACTACTTTCTACAAGCTTATTTAATCCCCTGAAAGTTTCCTTTAAGAACATGAGTAGGGTTATCTATTTTTCCTCAACTTTCTCTCAGCCTTCAGTGCTTTCAGCTTTGGCTGCTAACAAATTACCATTCTTGACCTGAAAGGTCTGCATGTTTTTTGACAACAGTAGGCTAAAGTTTGTGTTTCCATTTTGTTGAGTTTAAGACACTGAAGAAAAGTAATCTGCAGTGTGCAGGAAGTGGGAAAAAGAGAGAGAAAATGCTAAGAACTGTGTTTTTTCTCCTACTCTTTGCAAACATTATCTGATAAGGTCTGGAGTTTCTGAACACCTACGGCACCATAGATTTCAGATCATGGAAGTTTGTGGGTTCTGTTTTCATCAATTTCATGTAGCTGTATGTACAGAGAAGCTTGTTTTGCATAGCATACATTGCATTTTGCATTAGCATGCATTGGCAGTACCAAAAAGTGTACAAAGTCTGTGTTACAAACATGCATCAGCTAAAAAAATCTACTGAATTTCTGCTCTGATATCTGTCCCACACTGATTCAGTAGGACCCTATATTTCAGATTATGAAATTTTAATTAGAGAAAAAAAATATTTTGTTTTTGTTTGTTTGTTTGTTTGTTTGAAAGGTTTGGAACTACTGATAGCTTAGTTTTTACTAGTCTTTTTTTAAAGAACATTTTGACTGTATTGCAACAATTGCCCCCAACAAGAGGTATCCTTTCAACAAACAGCAGAATGAGTCTCTGCCAGCAATGATATGATACGCTGAAAATTCCAAATTTTTGACAATTTAAAGAAGGTACACATCCAAGCTTGAAACATTTTCAGAGCTCATCTGGCCTTTCCATGGCCTCACAATCTGATAAGATTTCATACTAGGTCACCAAGCTATGTGCTTCATCCTGAGGAGAAATATCTTGAGCAACCCAGAAATCATGTTAAAATCATGGCTAGGAATAATGAGGAGAGAGAGTAGGGACACTAAAGAAGCTTTGTGGTAATTAGGCTGCTACCTTAAAAAAAGAGACTGTTCCAAAGTGAGAGAAGCTCCAACACTTTCAAATTCATCTGAACTATCACATGTACCATTCTGTGACATTTTAGGAAAATGTAAAAATGTAACATTGCTAGATAATGATGGTGTGTCAGTTTATGCAATTTCTGAAGTTCAGAGCAGTGAGCACCAAAGTGGAGCAATGGACATAACTGACAGCCTTGATTTTATCAAGCTTCTTGTAAGGGCACTGAATTCCAATCAAGATGAAAAATGCAGTTAGTTTTGGTATGAAGGTGTTAAGTTTTTCAGGTCCCTGAAAAGTTTCATCTTCCAGTTTCTCTTTGCACACACACCAGAAACAAGAGTAGATTTCCAGAAACCTACAAAATATTGAGACTCTGAAAAGAACATTACATATTTTTAGATTCATGACAAATTACTGAGAAGTGTTAACACTTGTGCTTGTAACTACTGTCAGTATAAACACAACAGATGTTCCCAGAAGATTTTGGACCTAGCACCAAATCATGACATGTCTCACAAGCCACTAAGTGGATATGTTCACAGCAATATTCTTATTGATAAATCTTGTAAGATTTTTTTTTTCCAAATTTACTTAGAAACATTTTGGAGCTCTTTCCACTACTGCCAAAATTTCAGCCAAACATGATCAATAACAACAAGGAAATAGTCTGAAGTTGGCTTTATGAAGACAGTGTAACACAATTTCCACACAGCAACAGAAACAGTCTTAGTAGAGCTCAGACCTGCTGAAAGACTCACCAGAACGACAGAGTTCCCCGTTTTGCTGCCCTCAGAGCCCTTCACACCACCTTTTATCACCTCACTGCCTTTCATAGAACTCCCAGACGTTAGTAACCCCTCTCAGCCATCCTCCTGCTACCTCTTCATGGTTCACTTTCCTAAATTTGCTGAGAAGCTGGAGTCTGTTTTTGTCTCAAAGACTTTGAAAATGGCTGAGCATCCATACTTACGCAAACAAGGGAAAAAAATTAACCGCCATTGTTTCAAGAGGTTTGAACCCTGTGTTGAGATAGCACAATCAAAAACTGTTGTTATGCTTAAAAAGTGTAGTTTTTAATCTTCACGCATCAGCAATTATTTTGGGATTCTAATTCAGCTGAGCTTTTCTCTATTTTTACAGTTCATTTTATACACAGTCATATGTGTGTGCATATTTTTGGTATTCTAAATTTGTATTCTCTGTGTCTAGAGATTCTTCATACCAGCTGCCTTCACATATATTCAACTACACAAATCACACTGACCTAGAGGAACAAATCTGTTTTGGTTTGCTTTGCTCTGGTGATTTTCTTTTTTGGCATCATGCTACACTTAGTCTATGGAAAGGAGTCATAAGTCAACATTATCACATGGACTGATGAATATTTTACAAAACAGCAGGGTTTATAACCAGTTTCAATCTAGGAAGTTAGATTCATCATAATTTATTTCCCTGAGAAATCTTTGTTCACTCTGACTTATTTTTATGTCTATATTATTAACAAGTATTAATAGTACTAACAAGCTTTGAAGTTCAGAAGTTCCTCACCAACCTTTCCAACAGATGTTTTGTACAGTTTAAGGAAAAGCCGTTTACAATATATAATAAATCGAAAGTTTCCTTGCAGGCAGTGCAAAAAAAATTTGTGCTTCAACTTCATGCTGTCAGCAGATCATGCTGTCTTGAGAGTTTTTTCATTCACTAGAGCTACAGCATATTTCATGTACAAGCATGTGCTGTTGTTATCACAGCATTTACTAAAGCTGAGGTGTGGATTTCAAATTATGACCTTGACATCATGCTTGGCTCAAGATGGTAACACGTGCCTATATGAGATTACTGGTACACTTACAGAGCACACTCTTGGTCTGCAGGAGACTCTTAATTAAGCTCTCAGCCCAGGAGCACACCAACATAGGGAGAAAGTTCAATTCAGACCATGGGAACATTTTGTTTTATCCGTGTTAGGACTGCCTTTTGGAGCAAAGCTGCAGCCAGTCTTCACACAACACTCAGAGGCATCCAGGAGCATTAACCTTTTGTGGACTGTAAACACAAACTGTGTACACATCTCTTCCAAAGTATTCATTTGGCTCACAAGCTGGAAAATGCCATTGTGTTTAAATCATTGGCACTGATCTCATACAAGCTAGGTATATACTGTCAATTTAGGTTAATTAATCTCCTGATTGATTTGTGCATTTCACCTTCATGATATTTTGCTTACAACCATGTTGTTGAGTATGAAATACCTCTTTTTATAGGTAGTCAGTTCAGGACACAAAGGTTCTCAGAGAAGCAAAAACAGAATGTTATGAAGAGTGATTAATTCTGAAGACAGTTTTATATCTTAGTATTTGTCTTGGAGGCTCACCTACTGAAATTATTTTCCACTTGATTATTTGATTAGCATGCAACACTTTATGTAAGCACAGAACATAGCTGTTCTTGTACATAAACAAGAGCCAATAGTAATAGTGAGCTAACAAAGTAATAATTGGAAATATTCTCCTTCTGCTGAAGAACTTAGGGGAACCTACTGGACTCAAAACCAGGGTTATATTCAGACTGTATGATGAAGTCATTCAACTCCAAAGTAAAAAGTTAAAGATATTTGGAACTTTAGGTATGTAGAAGTAGTAAACATCCATAAATATTCATTGTCTTTCTTTGAAATGGCAAATTACCAGCTCCTCTAAAAAGTCGGGATATAGACATCTGTAGTTACAGAATTGAAAAGTGAGAACAGAAAACCCAGTAGATACCTGGAAAATTGACATGAATGTCTACAGTAACCTTCTTGCTGTAAAATGGAGAACAGAAAACCCAGTAGATACCTGGAAAATTGACATGAATGTCTACAGTAACCTTCTTGCTGTAAAATGGAGACACAAGATTCAAACTGGTAGGAATATGAGTCTCTATGTGATAACAGACACTCAGATGGAAAACGCTATGTAATTGTTAATTGTTATTGGAAGGATTACATAGCTCAGAACAGCACTTCAGCAATCCCATGGCATTTAGCTGCATGTCCTGCAAAGTATGCCTAATTGAAATGTTTCCCACTCTTTTAAAAATATGCCCAGTGCCTGCAAAACCTGTGATGGAATATTTTATTTCCATCTCAAAGGAAAACAGAAGACTTAAGCTGTATGAAGTAAGACAGAACAAACTATGATAAAACATGAAGCAACTAAACTTTTGAAGACCTTCAAAACATAATGAAGTTTTTTGAGGGAGAAAAGAAGGGCAAGCATAGAAAAGGGGGAAAAGTAACGTTAACAAAAAAAAAAAAAAAAAGATTGTTGGTTTACTCTTTTTTTTTTTTTAACTCTAGTTTACGAAAAAAAGGAAGTTTCAAAATACAAAGCCTTGAAAAATGTTGTATGTCAAGTCCTTATATATGGCCTTAACATTAATGAGATTTGCACATGAAACTTTGTTCCATGATATTTGCAATCAGCTTTCTCAGTTAAAATTATCCACCCTTTGAATTTGTATATGTTTATCCATAGGTACACTCAAAGTTTGCATCAACGTCTGAATCCATGGTCCAGGATCTTAAAGTTCAAAATACCAAGAACTCTCTACCAGGAGAAGAACTAAATGATGAAACAAGGCATTGTTGCAATCTTTTTTGTTTTAAAAAGAAGCTGTATTGTGTATCATGTCCATTGGGAATCCAAAAATAAAAGGCAGTTTCTTTGTCCAGAATCCCAAGTGCCTTTTTGGCAGGTAAAACCACAACACTTTCAGCTTTTACTTATTGGCTTCTTTTTCTTTGCACATTCATGTGATGTTCCTGCATCTTTTGGCTGTGCTTGTCTCTCTCAGACCCATACAAACACACATAAACATATATGTATACATGTACTTACACACAAGCTTTATCTGCCAATGCCAAATGTTGTCACTCAGATGCAAAACCTTGCAGCTGCCCAGATGAATTCCCTCACCAGCCTCCTCACAGTCTGTGTGCAAGACAGTTGCTGGGGCTGCTGCAGCCAATTATTTCAGGAAGGAGCTTAGTTTGTCACCAGGGTTCAGAAGTAAGACAGGTAATGCAAGGTGGCAGAGACACCTCTGCAATGTATTAGAAGCATGGTATGAATATGAGGTGAGGAGAAGGCACTTCTGGGCAGCACTTGCTTTAGGACAGCAAGGAGTGTGGGAGGGAATGAAGACCAGGCCCAGTGCTGCTCTGTGCACTAGTGGGCCTTGCCTGGCAAAAAACACAGAGGTGTACACAAGTATGTGATATACATACACATCTCAGGCACATGCTTTCATTCAAGTTTTCTTCTACTGATTTTTTATAAATTATGTATACAGTTCTCTGGGAAAAAATAATAATAATAATCTGATGCTTCCTCTGCTGTTTTTGTTTGTTTGTTTGTTTGTTTGTTTTTATGCTGTTGAATAAGCAAGATATATTTATATCATATTTATATCACCATATGTGTGTTTCATTTGCAACTTAAGTATAATTGTACCACCTCTATTTTCTCTTGTTCTGTGCATTATTGGAGTATGTGGTGTACATGCATGCATGTTGCAATCAGATCATACACTTGTAAACATGGGATATAAAGTTTGAACGAGGCTACCATAGCAAGAACCAATTGAAAATCAATATGACTCCTGGACAGCTCTTGTTATATGCTGCAAGCTATTCTGTTTTGAACATCATTAAGACACTTTTCTGAACAATGAAGCAACTCCAAATCCAGGCAGGCTTCTGAGTGTAACTGAAAAGTTATGCAGAACTGCTGTTTATTAACAAAACTTTGTTATGGCAACTGCTTGAATTGAAGCAGCACTTTATGGCCAAACATATTGCACTGGACATCTTGGGTTTGTTTGCTGTAGTCATAACTTAATGTTACCGACTATCAGTTAAGCTTAACGTTGCTTACAAAGCTATTTATTTTCTTCTCGAAAGAGAAGGAAAGAAGGAAAGAGAGAAGAAATGAAAGAGAGAAAGAGGAAGAGAAAGAATGATTAGGTATAATTTGGCTTGTCTAATGTAGCAACACAACTGCTGTAACCCAAGTGTCAACTCAGAATACATCTGAATGGAAGAATTAAAAGCCACACACTGCAACCAGTTTCATTAAGTATATATATATATGTATAAAGAAAAAGAAAATGACCTCACTGTATTCCTATTCTCATTCTGTGATACAGCCTTAGTTTTATGAAAGTGGTTACCAAAGACAAAAGAAAAATACTTTTAACACTGACACGTTTAGCAAGACATTTCCAAAGGGAGGTGAGGCAAATAGGATATAGTGCCTCCAATGGCACCTTTTTTCTCCCATGCATGGCAACCAGTCTGCAGCACAGGACAGAAGAGAGTCTGAACTGCTGCAAAACCACCGTTACAGCTGCACTTGCATTCCCATTGATCCCAGCCTCAGCTATGTCCCTTCAGTGCCAGGGAGCTACACAATGTGTGCTGTACAGCTCACCGAACAAGATGCACTGAAAACCCTACCCAAGAGACAGGACAGCAAACAAACAGGTGCAAAGAAGGATTTTTGACTTGCAGTCCTAAGAATGCCTATTAATTACAATGTTCAGATGACTGGTTATTAAGAATTGAAAGCTGTTGAAGCTGGGCAATAACATGATCCTCACTATACAAAACCAGCAGCTGACCATATTTAGCAATGAGAGACCAAGCTGCCTCTGCTGACTCCTACATTACCTGTGCCACTGCAGAAAGTTGGAGCTTATAAGTGCAGTTCTATTTCATACGCTATGAGTTCTTCCACTTTTATATTTTGCTTCGTATTACCTCTGCATAAACTGAAGTACCTGCCCTGACATCAGAAACCACAAAATTCAAAGAAAAACAATTTTTATTTAATGTATTTGCTGCTACTTTCAGGAATAGGAAATTTCTGTATTACTCCCCATGAGTCGTTAGCAATCAGGCATTTTTACCTCCTACACAAAACATTGATTATCTCCCTTCAGTCTTTTCTTTCCCTGTGCTGATCCTGTAGGCACTTGCTGTACTTATTGCACTTTCTCTAACCGATCTCCCCAGAGGTAATTTCCACCTCATTAGACTAAGCTTCTTGATAGAAAAATGTCTTTTGCAAACCCAGATACCTCCAGACATTAAGAGAAATCAGTCTTGTGACACAAAATGCCATGCACTTCTGGGACAAAAGAAGGAGCAAGGTGAGGCAAGACCAGGAGGAAGAAGGCTCTGGCAGTAGCTGTGTCACAGCCCTCCTTCCTTCTCTTTGCAGTCAGCACAAGAAATATTGGAGCACGTGGAGAACACAAATTATTCAGCTGGCTTGAAGGTGATCAAGCATCAGCAGTGGCAGAGGTTACACACCAAGTTTTATGGGGGCCTATCAACAAGGATGAACCCCCTTCCCTGGCTTTAGACCTCAGCCCCGAACCTAAACTCGCTTTCCTGCCAAGGGGCCAGCAACAAGTACTGCAAGCAGTGCAGGCACCAATACTCTCAGAGAGAAACATGCTTACTGCCAAGCCAGCTGTTTATACAGCATGGACAGCTAACTCATGCAGGAAAGAAAAAACACAAATACAAGGTAGCTTCAGTTTCAGCTCAAAATATCATAAAAATCAGGAAGCTGAATGCAACTGAAGCAGCACACTGGGTATCTACCAATTGTCCCTGGAGAGTATTTGAATGGTCAGTGGGACTCCATGCAGGTATCATTTCTGGACTAAAAAAGCGTTATTAATGCACCTGGTGCATTTCCCTCCTCCTGTTGTAAATATCATCCTTGAGGGATGAATACCACTGGTTAGCCATTAAGAAAAAATGAGGTTTCCTCAAAGGAAAGTGGAACAGCACAGCTCTAGGTTTGTAGTTTCGTTTGACACCATGGTTTGCATAATGTTGCAGTATATTTACCAGTGGTATAGCCCCCACCAGATAATGTGGGAATGACAACAACAAGAAGATACCTTCAATGGACAAATGCAGCCAAATTAAAACCTGGGAATCTGGGTTTTCATCAAGATTTACCTAACCACTTCTGTGCCCACAAATATCTGCAAAGTAATTCCTATAATTTAAATGTCTGAATAGTTTGCCTGCAGGCACGATCACATACTTAATTGTCTAGCTGATGTCAAGCTCCTACACTTACTGGTGCCTGGTTTTGCTGCTGTAAAAGTAGAGACGGCTTTTTTAAAGACTGCCTCTTCGAGTGTGTCTCCTCAGTGAAAGGTAACATCTGTTCATAGTACATGCCACTGCCAGAAAATTAGGGAGGATCTGCACCCATTTCTGAGAAAGAGACAGAATTTGAACCTTTGTGTACTTCCACTGTTTATTTATTTTTTTCTTTCACAGGTAAAAACAGTTTCAGCATTAGTCTGCAACTCAAAGGGTTCAAGACAGTGCTCAAAGGTCTGAGGGAGGAACAGTCATGGTCCTTCACTGCTCACCCTGTGCCTCGGGCTTGCTGAAACTCTGAAGCAGTTCACTAAACATTTCCTTCCTCTACCTCTAAATGAATATCATTTTGCCCAACAGTTCACAAAAGATATTTTAAGTGAACAACAGCTAAGCAAGATCTTAATGAAAAGAAAACTGTGCTTTAATATCAGAGACAGGCCATGAGAAAGCCTTTAAAGAGAGGCTTGCTTAATTACTTGTCTTGGTAGAAAATATTTCCTCCATCCCATGCTCTCCTTTTTTGTCTCCATGGTTTCCTCCCGATCTCCCACTTTGAACTATTTCTGCCCTGCGTTTTCTTGCACATCCTCATTTCAGGTCCTTTTCTTCCTCTAAACAGAGGGTGAACTCGATGAGAAATTGGAAGTAGACAGGAGATGACCAGCAGGAATTAGAAGAGGCAGAGGCAGTCATTCCCAGCAGAAACCTGAGGAGGAAGAGGAAACCATTTTCCCAGCAGGAAATTAATTGTGCTGTGATGGAGGAATATGCAAAGCCTGGGACAACTTCACTGAGTCATGCAGCTCCGGTTTCCCAAACCAAAAGCTGGGACAAGCAGAAATTGCAACTGAGAAAAGACCAAGTGTTATTTTGAAGGAGAGATGCTTGCTGATGACAGCACACCACAAGTCACGATCTCAAGGCTGACAAAGGAGTAACAGGCCAAGCAGCCTGGAAAACAACTTCTCAGCAGAGAAGGTCCTGACGGGAAGCCTGTGCTATAAAACTGTCCCATCTTAGAGAGGATGCTGGGCTGTGAAAAGTACAGACACCAGCTCTTGTAGAGGCTAAGGCCCTGCACAGAAAGCACAGTGTGAGGCCTGAAATGGATACACCAAGGGTCCAGAGGAAGAGCTGCCACCAGAGGTGTCTCAGTAATGTCTCTGAGAGCTGTGGTACCATCAGAAAGGCCTACAGAGATATCCACTGCTGGTTGAAAAGATGGGAAGCCTTTTTCTCAGCAAGGGCAGCAGAGCAACATCAGCTTAGCCAGAGGGTGGCTACTGTCAGGTATCCCTTGATAGCCCAGTGAGCACCAGCTGTGCTCAGGGGGATAGAAATTACCAGTTCCACAACACACAGTGTGCAGTCAAATGAACTGAAACTTCAAATAACAACACCCACACCATGCTCTATTCACATCCTCACCTGGTTCTTCATGGGAATTTTTAGAGAAGCCTGCCAGCAGTAGCTGCAGGAGTTTCCAAACCACCATCAAATCACATGCAGATGTAACCAGAATGCCATAAGGGATTAAAGATCTGAGTGAAAAATGCAGACATAAAATCATCCATCTACACTGCCTGCACAGCAACTTTTGGTATCAACACAGGAAAGGCAAAGCCACTGGAGGTTCACAAAAGGCTGACAGATATACTGTTTGATGTATCACTTGAAAATAACTGTCTAATTGTAATTAATTACATTAATTAACAGAGAGAGAGAGTAATAAACCCAGAGAGATAGGTGTGAGAATTCTGCTGCCTGCTACAGGTTTTATTTATACAAGTTTCTGGGTAATGCAAATTAAGTGTCTAGGAGAGGAGTAGAGTCCCTTTTCCTACCTCTGACAAGGAGATAGCTTTACTAAATCCTATATAAACAGGTAACAATTCTTTTATGGTCTATGTGTTCAACTGACACATGGATCATATAAGGATTTTCTATTACTATCAAGATAATCATGTCTTGGAATTTACACTAGAGTTAGCAAAGGGAAAGTAGACATATGATCTTCGAATGATAACACCTAGAACAGTACCTCTTTCAGATTATTTCTGGTCGGAGCTCCTAATTGAGTTATAAATTCAGTGTGAATATCAAATGTTGGCCAAAATAGAGTCTTAAAAATAACTTTTAAGGAAAATCTGAGTAATTAAAAGCCACTGTGAGAATTTCAGAAGCAGCTGGTGAAACAGTTCCTAGGCATTTCTGAGAGCTAGAAAGGGAGAGAAAACAAGAAATCCATAAATTCAAAACCTGTCAGAGAAGTAATAGAAGCAGAAGTAATCACTTCATCACCATGCCCCTAGTGGCCGTGATTGAAAAGAATACCGTCAAGGGGGTTTTCCCCATCCAGTCCCACCTTGCAGTGACTGACCCGGGCATCACCTGCCCGTGCAGGCCCTGGCTGCATGCTCCACAGCAAGCCCAGCACACCAGGAGGGAAAAAAAGACCTGCACCTGAGCAGTGTGTGCACCCCAGCAGTGGTGTGCAGTACAGACTTGCAAAATGGAAGATGAAATACTGAGCCAAAGAGCAGGAACCTCTTTGTCACCTTCACACCACCCTGATTTCAGGCTAACCATAATTACTCCTGACTATCTTGTAGAAATATAATTTTTTTTTAATGACAGTAATATACTCACCTTCAGTTCCCAAAGACACCAACTGCACTTTTCCTGAATTAAGAAAACAGTAAACAAAAGTGTTCATACATGGCGTATGTATAGTGTTTGTAATACAACGATGCAATTCCCAGTAACAACAGTAACAACAATGTGCAATTTCCTCCTTCCGGAGGAAAGTCCTGAATTGGGACTAGTGGGAACATCACTGTGGGTGCTGGACAAACACGTGGAAAGCACAGCCTCTGGAGAAAACAAAACCATGCACAAGATTTAGAAACAGTAAGAGAGAAAGGAAAAAAAAAAAAAAAAAAAAAAGGAGAGGCCACAGATAAAAACTCTGAAAGTGCCTGAAGGGATGAAAACTAGACATGGCTGGGAATTCTGATTTCAATAGGAAATAGAGTTTTCACAAAATCAAAAATTTTCATAAATATTGGCCTCAGGGAGACAGAAGGATATTTTATGCCTGGGGAAATGCAATTTCACAGACAACCAGCTCACAGGAGAAAATAAGGGCACAAGACATGTCAACAGCGACTGCTGAGAGAAAATCACACCCCTAGGGAAATGTGGTTTGGTTTTTGAGATGACTCAAAACAAAAAGTGTTGGTCTACTCTCAAGAGACTCAGTTGAAGCATTTTAATTATGAATCATTTATTCAGAAGTTTTTATTCCACTTTAAAAATAAATAAATAAATATTTATCTAGTCCAGAATTTAATTCTTAAGTATTAATATCTCATACAGGACAGATTTTTGATTTTGACTACTTTTTGTACAGACTTCCAGGCCCACTTTTCAGCAGCAGCCTCAGAGAGGAGCCTAACCATTTGGATAACGTGAGCCTGTATGCTATCAGAAAAGGAAGAGCAGCACAGGGGGAAGACCATGCAGGCTGGCACTGATATTCAGGAGTAACAATGGGTCGTCTTTTTTTTAGGAACAATGCCAGCTTAAAACTATATTCAGAGTTAGGTATTATTCTCAGTGTTTTTTTGTGTTTTTTTTTTCAAAGAGATTTGGGCCCATAAACAGTTATCTTCTGTTAAGTGGGTTCAAATTTTCAAGTATTCCCTGCACTTCTGGAACCTTATCTGCTGCCTTTTCACTTCACAAAGCATCACGTGGCTCTGGGTCCACGGGTTTCTCCTGGCTCACGTTCTGTCTCAAGGTCTTTCGCCACTGTCGTGCATCCCTTGTAAATAGGGGAGGAAGGAAAGGGCTGCCCAGCAAGGGCTGTGGGTAGGGTTTTCCCAGGAGGGGCGAGGAGGGCTGGGGTCAGCGTGCAGGGCAGCGCAGTGGCAGGGGGGTCCGCGCTCCTGGAACACTCCTGGCCACAAGGCTGCCAGCAGGAGATGTGCTGTGCAGTTAAATGTTGTGCAAATAAGGTGTCTGATCCTGGATGTAAAGCAGGGAGAGTATTGGGGCTGGACAGGTATCCAGATGTCTGTTAGGTGTGTGGTACGGTAGAAGGGACTTCACCAGAGGAAAGTGAGTAAGCACATACAAACAGGCAGGCACACCACTACACTGAGATGGTAAAGCAGTATATGGGTTCTTAACACACCTGTTTACACCCATTTAAGACAAGCTCACAAGTGATGCTAATTGCCACATGATTACATCAGAGGCTGGCCTAAAAATAGGCTGCCTGAACTTTGTATCGCATGCGGAAGTCCTGTGACTCCCTGCCCCAAGTCAGTCCCCAGCAGCTCCCTGTACCGGTCTGACCTTGAAATGTCTGGCACTGAAACACAGCTTCCTAGGAAATCTCCTGTGTGTTGTATACAACCCACGCTCTTAAAATTTTGCTATTCAAGACTTTCGATACTGTCTCCCATGACATCCTGGTAGCAAAGCTGAGAAAGTGTGGGATAGACGAGTGGACAGTGAGGTGGGTTGAGAACTGGCTGACTGGCCGAGCTCAGAGGGTAGTGATCGGCGGCGCAGAGTCTGGCTGGAGGAGATCTGTGACCAGCGCTGTTCCCCAGGGGTCAGTGCTGGGTCCGGTCTTGTTCAACATCTTCATTGGCGACCTTGATGAGGGAATAGTGTCCACCCTCAGCAAGTACGCCGATGACACAAAGCTGGGAGGAGTGGCCGACAAGCCAGAAGGCTGTGCTGCCATTCAGCGAGACCTGGACAGGCTGGAGAGCTGGGCAGGAAGTAACCAAATGAGGTTTAACAAGGGCGAGTGTAGAGTCCTGCACCTGGGAAGGAACAACCGCATGTATCAGTACAGACTGTGGGATGACCTGCTGGAGAGGAGCTCTGCGGAGAAGGATCTGGGGGTCCTGGTGGACGACAGGTTGCCCATGAGCCAGCAGTGAGCCCTGGTGGCCAAGAAGGCCAACGGGATCCTGGCGTGCATAAAAAGGAGCGTGGCCAGCAGGTCAAGGGAGGTGATCCTCCCCCTCTACTCTGCCCTGGTCAGGCCTCAACTGGAGCACTGTGTCCAGTTCTGGGCTCCCCAGTACAAGAAAGACGAGGATCTTCTGGAAAGAGTCTAGCGGAGGGCAACAAAGATGATACGGGGCCTGGAGCATCTTCCCTATGAGGAAAGGCTGAGAGACCTGGGTCTGTTCAGCCTTGAGAAGACTGGGAGGGGATCTTACCAATGTTTACAAATACCTTAATTGTGGGAGACAGTGGCATTTGGCCAACCTCTTTTCAGTGGTTTGTGGGGATAGGACAAGGGGCAATGGTCAAAAAATGGAGCACAGGCAGTTCCGCACCAACATGAGAAAGAACTTCTTCACGGTGAGGGTGACAGAGCACTGGAACAGGCTGCCCAGGGAGGTTGTGGAGTCTCCTTCTCTGGAGATATTCAAGGCCTGTCTGGACGCTTACCTGGGCAGCCTGCTCTAAGGAACCTGGTTTGGCAGGGGGGTTGGACCCGATGATCTTTCGAGGTCCCTTCCAACCCCTACAATTCTGTGATTCTGTGATTCTGTGATTCTGTGCAACTTGCTATTTGTATGCACATAACATATTTGACACAAAACAACTGAAAATGTTGGTCTACCATGTAACTTTATAAACAGAGGTATGAAATTCTGTCACCCCTGGGGCTACACAGTACAATGCTAACTGAGCCCTTGGCAAATTTCAGATTCCCTTCCCTAGCTGAATAAGTGTACCCCAAAATAGAACTTGCTAGAAAGATTACTGAAATTAGCTTTCATCAGTATTTATATAAAGTATCTGGGACACTTACATTGGAAAAGGCAAATAGAATGGCAGCTCATGTGATGTATGCCTGAATACTGTTTTGAATACTGATTACTCCTGTAATCACTCAAGTTAATATTTATTTTCTTCATTGATGTTCTATACTACACTCTGCCTCTCTGCCTCTACAATTGAATGAGCAAGTTGTACAGCTTCTGCTGCATTTTTTTTTTCTATTGAAACAAGCATTCATCCCTAAGAGGGTGAGGGTAGGGGTGAGGGGTGTATATGGAGAAGAAAAGGTTATGGAATAACATGGTGCTGCTACAAAAAGTTAGTATAACTTCTATTTTCATCACTTTTCTTCTGTCAATTAAAAAAAAAAAAAAAAAAAAAAAAAAGAACACCAAAGCCAAAAACACATGTTATTTGTCCATTTGGAGAAAGTCAGTAAGCAAGGAAGAGCAAAACTCAGGGAAATAGAGAGTGGGAGACAAATCACCAAGTGGGTCAGAAACCCTTAGACATGTAAAAGCTGTTTTCATTCGCAAAAATGCAATGAATATCACAATTAACCTATTCTTGAGCTTTTAGGATGCCTGGTCTTAAGATCTGGCCCTGGGACAAAGGCAGGCACTGAAGCCCTACCTAGCAAGCAGGTCTCCATTTTTTTCAGGCGAGACAGGGGAAAGCAGCAGTAGTCTCAGTGATATTAATCTCCCAATACTATGAGGTAAAGCATCTTCCTGCTTTAGGCTGGCCATGACTACGTAATTGCCCAGTCACTGTAATGTCATCACTTCACACAGGTCTTTGTTCTCTGCCGAACAATAAAACCATACAAAAATATTAAAAATATTAAAGAGAGAGAGAAAGAGAGGCAAGATTTCTAGTGTAATTTCTTGCTATTCAGAAACATTTCCTTTTTTTTTTTTTTAACTTCCAGCATAAACCAACATAATTGCATCAAGCTGCATCAGCTGTATAACCTGACATGAAGTTGCATAAAACAAAATATCTCATACAATTTTCTGCGTCATCCAGGAAGTCTGAATAATAATAATAATAATAATAATAATAATAATAATAATAATAATAAGCTAGGCCATTGTGCTTTTTTTGTCTTGTGTTAGAGCTACTTTCAGATCTTTAGTCAGGAAACCAAATAACTCTTGGACCTTTTAAACCACTGCAGCCAATGCATTATCTTTACTAAATCTGCCCGTGTCTCATCACACGGCCCATTTCAGCAAAACAGCAAACCTTCTGTAACAAGCAGCATTTTTCACCAGTCATGATCTGGACTCTATTCTGGGGCTTACTCTGTCACTCCTATACACACTGAGCAATACTGCTGACTCAAGGGTCAACACTGCCAAATCTGACTGTACATGTACATTATTATATTGGATGATTGTCTCGTCTGTACAGTAGCAAGATGTATTATTGGCAGATGCACCTCTAGCCCAAAAGCTCTTTCCACTTCACATCCAAGAACAGCCACAGCAAGGATAACTGAGCCACCCCTCCTAGGTCCAGGGAGCTGACTGCCCTTTACTAGGATTTAAGTCAGGGACAGGATTTGGTTTTAGGTTGCTATTCCACAAGTGATTAATTTCATTTTATATATGTAAACCAGAAAGACATTTAACCCAGAAAGGCATATTTCAGATGCTAGCAGAAAAAAAGATGCAGGCACATTTTCACATGAAAAGCTGTTTCTGAGATGTACTGCTATTCTCCCTCCTTGAGAACTAGATATACAAAATGAAATACAGAGCTAAAATGATCTTTGCATTCATTGGTTATTTTCCTTCTTCAAGATGCAACAAGTTCCAACAAGACAATATGAAATGATTAATATTTCATCACCTTCTCTATTCAAGAACAGCAGAGAAATTTCCATTCATTTTCACACAGAGACAACCATAGCTGGCACACCCAGCCCAGGCTAACTTTTTTCAAGGAGAATGCAATTCTTTTCCTTGCCAAGGGTAAGTATTATATTTTGCACCATGCCAGAAGTGGACGGAAAACTTCTCCCATATGAAAACTTCATACTCTTCTCCCTGTTATCTGGACATAAAAAATACAGCTTTCCGTTTCTCAGAGGGAACAGTCATACCAGTTCGTATTCAAAGCAGACTGTTCTGCTAATGGGAAAAGAAGATGTTCTGCAGATCCAGTGACAAAACCATCTGTCATGTAGCTTACAAGAAGTGATTTAAGACCTTCCATCCTGGCCCAATGGAAAAGCTACCTATTTCAGAAATTTTGCTCCCTTTTCAGCAGCAATATCCAAATGCCAAAGGCAGTAAGCATGGAGATTATTCTGTGAACTAAATGTTCCAAATAATTCAAAATAGTGCAATGGGGCAACTGCCTGCCTATGTGTCCTTTTCTTAACTTGAAAACAAACTGAGAACTTTGTTTTTTCTGGACCACAGTTCGTTAGCTTCCAATTTGTGCCAGCACCTGTGTTTGGTGACTTCCTCAAGCTGCAGTCATTCCCTGGAGCAACCTTTGAGCCCTGGCTTCTTTTTACAACTTGCAAGCCCAGGTTTCTTCTTTAGCCCCTCCCTGCTCTGATGCATAACCACTCACTGTATTCCGGACACGTAGTCTCCCAGCAGGATGCAGGGTGCTAGCATCACTTATCAAGCAAGGTATGTGGAGCTCTTGCTGGGGAGCAGGTGCCACCTCTGATTTTTCACATATTTGACCCATTTCAAGAGCCTATGGTCTTAATTTCTTTGGTTTGTTTTCCCTTCTGGTACCTCCACTTCAACTGAGTGCATAGCCATTGTTAACTCAAGAGTTCAAGCTTTGTTCCAGCTCTTCTTCAAGGCCCTGAACTAACAACTGCTAGCCTTCACCAAAGATACAGACCTTAAAAACTTAAAATATGCATGAAACCATGGGACAACAAGGTGTTCTATAAGCAGGAGAACAAGCAAAGCCAGCTTTCCCATAGATTTTGTCACGTCAGGGGGGTACCAAGGCTCTAACCAGTGACAAATCAGATTCAATTTCTCTCTTGGCTGTGGTGTCCCTAACCTTGCTGTCATCTGGGTTAATTGTCCTTAACCTTGCCCTCTAAGGGTTATTTAAGCTCACACCAGTGCTTTCCTCTCAGTAAGAGCAACAGTGCAATCTCCTCTCCTTTGTCTGTGCCAACTTTCACAAAAATTTCATATTTTCTACTATTTGTGACAACAGATTTAGATAGCTGACTTACAGACTCACAAGTGATTAATGGGCGATGCATGACACACACAGACTGCGACCACAAAAGCCTCATTTCCCTGGCAGGATAAGGGAGCAGGTTAAAAAAAAAAAAAAAAAAGACAAGCTGGTGGTAGAATCACGTGAAACAGGTGCAAAGGAACAAATCCACTTCCTAAGGTCATAAAAGGGTAATAAAAATGTTACATTGCTCATACAAAATTTGTACGCAAAATATGCCTTCCCTTGCAGAAGAAAGATAAGGTTCACCAGTGGAAAGATAAGGTATGATAAGAGTAATTCTACAGTGCCAATCTTTATTGAATGAGTAAATTCATGAGCTCCTGCTGGCTTCCTGCAACCATTTATAAAATCTCAGCACAGACACAAAATCAATGAAAACACACTCTAAATGAAATAGTGGTTGCAAAGTCTGAGAGAATGTATCTGTTATGGCACAACAGGAGCAACACCTTCAGACAATATAAAAAAAATAAAAATAAAAAATAAAAAATAAAACATAATTTTTGTGTGAAAAAGAGAGATTGGTCACATATTTGTGCACCCTGACTCTCCAGGTTGAACAGCACTACCTCAGAACAGCACACTTTTATCATTTGGAATCTATTTTCCAAACAAAAAGCTTGATCCTGGGGTCCCCTTGCAGCTTGTAACATCCATCTGTTACCTTTTTTCTACTTGAAATGCAAGCTCTTCTAGTCTAGGAGCATCATTTGTTTAGTGTATGCACATTGCTTAACACAAAAGGGCTCAGACAACAGCAATCTATCTGGCACAACCATACAGGTAGCAACTGACTGTGTTAAGAAATAGGAACCATAGCAGCACAGGTATTTTGTAGGAAAGTAATATAGCTGAACATTTAAACTACCAATCTTACTATCAGAAAACAGGGCAGGGCAGCTTCCATGGCTGGCCCTTCATCCTGTCCCATTCAAAACTTCATTAACATGTTGCACAATACAGTGCTGCTTAGTGCTAGTCAGAGTTACAGCATGAGAAGAATCACAAGCTCTCTCAAGGATAGGACCAGAGCTCAAAATGGTCTCCAAAAACCAGGGACAACTTTTGAAATCAACATGATAAACTTCAGAAAAAATAAATAAATAAATAAATAAATAAATAAATGAAAAATACAAAAGAAAATGAAAAAAAAATGCAGAAGTTTATAATAAGGAGTAACTGGCTGACTGATTGATAACTGGCTGGTTGATAAAGGATGCAGGTTATGGAGGCTTGAAATTAAACATGAGAAGCTGGTGATCTGTTCATATGTTTGTCCATTGTAAGAACTATCAGGGAAAAAAGTAAGCTTAAATTATAGAAAGGAAGACTAGGACATAAAAGAGTCTTTTAACCTTCAAGTGTAGTGAAATAGTGACAAAGATCTGTCAGGCTGGATGTCAGCCTGGATGATCCTGGAGATTTTTTCTAGCCCAGAGCTTTTATGATTCACTACAGCTCCTTCACAGTAGGTGAATTTATTGCTTTGTGATTCGGAGGACACACCTCAGCGCAACCACTCTTTTATAACCCCTGTTAGATAGGTGAGCCTATCTACAGAGAGGAGGCTACAGCACCGTGGGGCTTATCTCCATATTTGGCATTGATGCAAACTTCCACATTTCCCTGTTTGGAAACTGAACTATATCAAGCCATTACAGCATAACATTTTACTTCTTTCATACTGATAGAAAACAACTATTTTTTTTTTTTTTGTCTTCTACATCCTCAATTACCAAAACACCTGAGAATGATAAGTCTGAATAGGGGCTTTCCTGTTAACCTAATTAAGACCACTTTCATTTTGAGTAAAGAGGTCCCTTGTGTTTGATAAAAACTGATACATTTTTAAAAAATCCAAGTAAACCTTCCAGCATGATCTACTAGGAAACCCTGATCTGGGCTAAGAAGGAAGAAGGACTTTACTGAAAAATTAATTGTTAGTTCAGGTAGACATTTAAGACTTCATAACAAATGAACAGGCTACTGCAATAGAAACTGTGGCATTTGTCCTCTGTATCTCCACTATCCTCTAATGAGTACCTGTGTGCATGCTTCGGTCTTGCAACTCTGCTCACTAAACATAAGGTCCCTCACCCACCCCTCTGAGCCAAAAGCTACCTGACATTTACTGTGCTGTAGGAACATACACACAGGGAGTTACCAAGGAGCAGCTGGCACACTGTAAATGCACACCTTAATTTACTTCACAGGAATACACTTGCTCACACTTTTAAGATCTTAGCATATATTAAAAAATGGGACTAGCAAAGGTGAAATGCTTTTGAAATGCACATTGTTGGTTAGGATGCTCTAGAGGAACAAGTAAGTTTTTTAATGATGACAGTTATATTTAGAATTATTAATGGAATTCACATCTTGCAAAGGGCTGAAGTGAGAGTTCTAATGCAGAAGCTCTTCCATGTAAATAAATACCCAGAGGGAGTGGTATAACGATGAGCACATTAGCCTTCAAAACAGCTGACCCAGGTTTGAGGGGTCCTGGTGGAAAACCAGCTGAACATGAGTTATCAGTGCACCACTGCAGCCATGAAGGCAAATCAGATCCTGAGCTGCATCCACAGGGTCATTACTAGCAGTGCCAGAGATGTGATCATCCCATTCTACTCAGCATTTGTAGTACCTGGACTACCAGGTCCAGTTCTGGTCCCCACCATTTAACAAAGGCATATAGAGACCGGAGAGCGTCCAAAGGAGGGCCATGAAGATGATCAAAGGGCTGGAGAACCTGCCCCATGAGGAGGGACTGAAGTAGGTAGGTCTTTTCACCCTGAGAAAGAGAAGGCTCGGGGGGACCTCTTCACACCATTCCAGTACTTAAAGAGTAGCTACAAATAGGACAGAGGCTGTCTTCACAGGAAGCCACATGGAGATGACAAAGGGCAGTGGGTACAAGCTGTACCAGGAGAGGGTTCATCTTGATATAATAAATACTTTTTTAACAGTGAGAACAATCAGTCACTGGAACAAACTCCCCAGGGATGTGGTAGAATACCTATCACTGGACATTTTTAAGATCTAAATGAATATGGTGCTAGATAATCTCATGTAGGCTCATTTTCCCACAAAAGGTGGAACCTCATGATCTTTGGATGTCCTTTCCAACCTTGGCTGTTTTGTGGTTCTGTTGCTGAGGTCTATCTATCACTCAATAACCAAAGGAATTATAGATTTGAAATACATCTGAAGCCACACAGAAAAAATAAAAATAAATAAAAATAAAAATAAAGAGATTTATATATATGTGTGTGTATATATATGTGTGTGTGTGTGTATAAATCTAATTACAGAGGGGCGGTACACTCATATCCTAGATCATCCTCTGATAGGTCAAAGAAAATCAGTTTTTTATATAGAACTTAAAATGCATTCATTTGTATTTTTAGATCTTTTTCTTATTGTTTAAATACCATCCTCACAGAGTGCCAATCTAAGCACTAGCCTTATGTTGAAGACTTTTCTCTTTCCTCATTGTACACCCACCAATTCTTTTCCTTTGCCTGCTGAAATCTAGCAGTTCTTGGAGCAGAGGAACATTCGGCAGAAAATGGTGGCACAGCCTAGCTGCTGTGTGGGTCCACACGGCTCAGTGCCAGGCAGTTACTGGTGCATCCCAGATCTCTACCTGAGAGTTGTGTACGTGGTCTGCTTCCAGAAAAGGCTTGTAAAGGATCCCTCATCAGCACTACCTGGGCACTAGAATGTCCTCAGTCACCTCCCATAGACTCACAGGGCCATCACAGAGCTCCAGGGCAGAGCTTCCCCCTCTTACTGGACATGCACACTCTCCTTGCCTCATAGACCCTCCTTGGTCTCAGAAGAGACTGCAATGCTTTGCAAAGGGGGAAATGATGTACACCCAAACCACTCATGTGCCAGCACGTGTAAAATTGCTATAAGCTTGTAAGTCACAGCCATTCAACACAAATATTCATAGCTGTGGATCACTTTACCTGTCTCCTTTTTATATGACCTCCTCTCATTGTGCAAGGTCCAAGTAAAGGCGTCATAACATTTTTTTGCAAGTGGCAAACTCTTATCTGTTTCAAAAATTCACAGATAAATCCAGTAGCATGATTATCAACAAAAAGTCAAGCGCAGATTCCTCCCACACATCCCTGCTTCTGAGTAATAGAGTGTAATAGAGACAGCATGCATCATGTTGAATAGATACAGCTTTAAGCTTACTCATTTGAATCTCAGTATCCCACAGAAGATGGGGAAAAATAAATGCAAAGTGAATTTATTTCCATCAAGTAAAATCTGCTCAGCAAAGCAGTTCATTACGGAAAAGCGATGACTGTGACTTCACGCAAGGTTCCTGTGTCAGAGGATTTTCCTGGGATTACCTTCCCTACAGACTCCTCTGAAAACGTATCACTGTGCATGATGTCTGGGATAAAGAAACTAAAAGTAGACAGTTGAGCATAATATACCATTCACAACTTTAAAGGTATTCATATGTTCATAGCATTCAGAGAGATGCAGGATAATATAGACAACAGATAATTTTGGTCAGATGATGTTCTCAGCAAGAAAACAGAAGACAAACACTTTTTTCCTCTCCTTCCTTCTGTGAAGTAGAGGAACCTTTGCTTTCTGCTGTCTGTAGCTTTCATTGCCTAGGAAACACAGATCTCTAAAACCCTCAGGTGTCTTAAAGGCCATAGTGCAGCAATGTGGCTTCCTAACAACCAACCTGAAAGATTAATACAGCTATACGTAGGGACAAACCTATGTTCTGACTTGAGCCTTCTCCCCTTTGGCCATATGAGTGACTACCTTCAGAATCATTTTCTCAGAATCATCTTCAGTGTCAGAAATGAATAATTTGTGAAAAGAACCAGAGCCTTTTCTGTGAACACTTTCACAAAAGAAAATTTGAAGTGATGAATGCCAAAATGTTTACCATTATCTTTTCCCAGGAATGTGGGAAGTTACTAGAAGAAGTTGCAAAACAAAACAAAACAAAACAAACAAACAAAAAAACCCACCTTCTCTCTGACCTTCCAGCATACTTGTATATTCCTGCCACATGCACACATGCAGCCAGCAATATGACCGACAGCATGGAAACCCCAACATTCTCCTATGGCAAACTCTGCCTGTGCCATGGATGGAACATTTCACCATGGCCACATTACTGGCCCTCTCAGTCACGGTTACCTTTTCTGCAGAATGAGCAGTGATCTTAGTTTTGTAACATTAGCAATATTAAATACTACTTCGTTCATGTCTTAAACTTGAAAATTGTTAACTACATCTATTAATTCATGATTAAACTTCTTGTTACAGAAAATCTTTCTAATTACTTAATCAAAATTCTTAAGGAAGGAATGAATCAATTTCCTTCTTTCAAGAAAGTAAAAGGGTCTGTGATCAGCTGTACTAGTAAATGGTTATGCCTTATTAATTTTTAATTACTTCAATGGTAGTTAGTATTGCAGTAAAACAAAACTGGATATTTTATATGGCCATCATACACAAACTTATAACAAGATTCTCAGAAAACCCTAGCTTCTTTTTGTCATGAGTTACCTTTTTTTTTTTTTCTTTTTAAGACAAATGCAGCTGACTAATTCATTAGAAGAAAAAAAGAAAATATCTGCAAAGTCAAAGTATACTTACAGCCCAGAAAGCTAATCATATTCTGAGCTGCATCAAAAGCAGTATGGCCAGCAGAACAAAGATGGTGTTTATCCTCCTCTTCTTTGCTCGTGTGAGATCCCACCTGGAGCACTGTGTTCAGCTCTGGGGACCCCATGACAAGAAGGACATGGACCTATTAGAATGAGTCCAGAGGAGGGGCACAAGGATGATCAAAGGCGTAGATTACCTCTTCTACAAAGACAGGCTGAGGGATCTGGGGTTGTTCAGCCTGGAGAAGAGAAGCCTCCAGGGAGACCTTATAGTGGTCTTCCAGTACCTAAAGGGGGCCTGCAGGAAATCTGGAGAGGCGCTCTTTGTCAGGGCGTGTAGTGATTGGGCAGGGGATAATAGGTTTAAACTGAAAAAGGGTATATTTAGATTAGATATAAGAAAGAAATTTTTTACTCGGAGTCGAGTGAGGCACTGGAACAGGTTGCCAGAGAAGCTGTGGATGCCCCATCCCTGGAGGTGTTCAAGGCCAGGTTGGATGGAACCCTTGGCAACTTGATCTAGTGTAAGGTATTCTTGTCCATGGCAGGAACTAGATGATCTTTAAATGGGAACTAGATCATCTTTAAGTTTGCTTCTAACCCAAACCACTCTACGACCTTGTGATTCTATTTTATAATAAAAGTGATCTCAGGCTTATTGCATGGTAGTGTTATAACTTGTCAGAAAGAAACTGGAGCACCAGTAAACAGAGGGGAGGGTCACTGTCCTCAGAGTGGGCAGAACTTCAGGGCAAAGGAGGAAAGATTTCCCTGTGTAGTATTTTTTATGCATTTAAGGTGAAGTAGAAGTAGGTAAATTTTAATTTGGTGGAGTTGGGTTTATTTCCTCACCTTGAAAATGACTTGGAGAAACCCAATAAAATTCCTAAATCCATCTTCAACTGATCCCACCTTTACGTTTTTCTATAAAAACATATAGTGAAAGAAAATCAAGAATTTAAACTGGATACTGACATAATTTGAACGACACAATCCAAATTAATGGATTTACACTATATTTAACTTAGGTTTTATAGCCATCAGAGCTGAGCCATTCAGTAGACTGTAATTCAGAAATCTGAACTGCTTATCTTCAGAACACATAGATGAGGTAATGGCAAAGTTATTATTCCTTCTTGACACATGAGGAATGAAGGCATATAAAACTAAGGGTAAAGATTTACATTACTGCAACGCTTAAACTTGTGATGCTGATCTGCAAACAGAAGCCTTTAAACTACAACTAGTTCAGTGCTTACTCTTAACTAGTAAATCCCACTGAAAGGCAAGATGCTTTGTCTACGGCTCAGTAGAGGACCATGCATGTTGCCTGATTGTGGCTGTTTTGGAGGGTGCACAGGAAGCCTACTTCTGCTAGGCTAGGGGACGAGTGAGCTCACACCTCCCTGAGAAAAGCCATGCAGATATTTCCTTCTTTGCAGACCTCTTACACTGGATGAAGAAAGCCAAGAATACCTAGTTTGAGTCAAACTGCAAGAGTTGGACACAATCAAGTAGGCCAAGTTACTAAACTATGTCAAGATTTTGCTTTGCTTACAGCTGTCAGAGGAAATTCAAACAGATTCAAATTTGGGCAGCAACTGAGCAGGGATTCTGAGATTGACAGAGGTCTTAGAGACATAGGTGCCTCCACCGTGTTGTGAACCAAGACAGAAGAGGTTTATCCAAGACTCCTGTGAGACAGGAGTATCAAAAGAGATCTCTCAACTTCCAGGTCAGTGCCTACTCACTGCAACACCCACACTTTCACAAGTATATCTGCAATTTCTTCTGTCTTACTGAATTGGTTTTTCCTAAATTCTTAAGTTGCATCCTGTATGTACCCAGCACACAGTTGTTTTTTTTGTTTGTTTGTTTGTTTTGTTTTGTTTTTGTTTGTTTGTTTAATATACATATATTCTGAAACTCTTAATTACTGTAGTAGCTTTGCCCCCACACAGTGCCTTCTATGTAAAACACTGACTACAGAAGAAAAGAAGATCATGGCTTCAGCAGTGAAGCTTTGAGTAGTTTTTGGTCCTTGGCACAGGAAACTGCTTAGCAGATCCTTTGATAACCTGACTTCACTTGCAGTTCCATGGACAGCATTAGGTCAAAAAACTACTTCTCTTGGCAAGATATAAATTGCCCCCTGTGGCCTTGGTAACTGGCGGACAGATACCTGTGCAGACTGATACCATGCTTCTACATCTACACAGAACCATATGCAAGTATTATACAAACCCACTGCCTTAACACCTCTTCATTCACTATAATGAATATGTCTCTTTCCATAGAAGTTACAGATAATGCATAACCACCAACTTTTCAAACCTGAGAAAATAGTCGTCTTCACTAAATTAAGCATTAGAGTTTGCACTATCATGCAGGAGCCAGCTATTTAAACATTTTTTTGAGGATCACATTGATAGGCACAAACATCAAAGACTTTCTGCCACTTAACAGTAAAAATGGCTAAAATACCAAGATGAGCCA